>NC_056739.1:407188417-407248417 GCF_019279795.1 Protopterus annectens
ACCAAAACTGAGCTATGAAATGTCAGAACCCAGTGTGTCTATCAATAAGAAACACAGTTAAGCAATATGTCTGTACAGGACAATAGTTCAAGGAAGGGGAGCCTATTAGTGAATCCTCAGAAATCTACCAACGGAAGACAAGCAGTAGCCATAGGATGACATATGTGACATAGATGCCCACTAAAACAAAATGTGAACCAATTAACATATTAAATATTGATTGTTGCAATAAATCTGAAACAAAACATAAGCTAATGAAATACTAAATATTGATTGCTGCAATAAATCTAAATAATAAAGGCAATATGCAGCCTTGAGGAATGTAACCGGTTGATATTTCTGTACACAACAATGAGAAACCGAAAGCGGCCTATCAAATAATGGAACCTGACATATCTACCAATAAGGGAAGTAGTTAGTTGATATATGCCTATAGGGCAAAAAAAGCTTAAGAGGCAACCTACTAAATAAGAAGCTTCATGTATCTACCAGTGGAACAAAAAACATAATACCAAAAGACAACATCTTAAATATAAGTACCCTCTAAAAATGACCAAACAGCTAAGTACCTATAAAATAAGATGCTCAAAAAATAACATAGGCTGAACCACCAGGTTCAAAAGCAACTAAAGTTAGATATCAAGTTAAAAACAAGGGTAATGTATCATCCTAAAAAGTACAGCCATATTAAATACAGCAATGCTGAAAGCAGCTAATAACAAAACAAAACCATACATAACAACCAATGGAAAAGAAGAATGAAAAATGCCTGCTGAAAAGGTATTTAGCTTTCAAAACACAGACCCCAGTATAATTATCAATGAATACAAACACACAATGCAAAAAAGGATAACATCCAGTGCAGGTGCAACAATCAATTTAATATTTTATGGGTTTATATATTGCTTTAGATTTATTGTGATGATCAATAGGTATCTATGTCGCAGATGTCATCCTATGGTTACTGTTTGTCTTCCATTGGTAAATTTGTGTGGATTCACTATCTAATAGGTTTCCCTTCTTTGCTGTATTGTCCTGTATGGACATATTGCTTAATTATGTTCCTTATTGATAGACACGCTGGGCTGCGACTTTTGATAGGTCAACTTTAGTGCTTCACAGTTCTTTAAAGAAATATGAACTAATTTTATTATTTTTAAGGACTGTATGCCATCCTTACTGCTTTGATTTTTTTTGTTGGTCAGTTTAAGTATGGTCTTAGCTATCACTATTCTCTATGTTAAGCATTAGATCTTTTAATTAATGTTTAACTACGTGGGTTTTACTCGTAATATTAAGCTTGTTTTTTACTCTTAGAGTTTGCCAACAATTCGGCTTCACTAGTTAGGTCCAATTATTATTTTTAATTCATGTGTCAGATTAATTAATTCTTTATTCTTAATATCAGAGCATGTACATAGTACTTCAGCTATTTAAGTGCTTATGCTCTATTGGTTAAGGTTGACTAATAATTATTTATTTCTGTAGACTTTGTCCAATGAGAGGCTTTTTTGTACAGAGTGTTGTCCTCTGATTGGTTTATCTAGAACTTCCTATTTCCATATGTCCATTTGTTAGGTTTTTAAGCATGTGATTTAGATGTTGATTTTGATAGGTTGTTTTTTATTGTAAATACTGTGATTGATTTTTGTATGTTTGGTCTGAAGAAGCGGAGCTGGTTTACTGCAAAAGCGCCCACCATCAATAAATAATATTTGCACTACTCAGTTGTCACAGTTTGGAGTACTTTTTTCAAGTTTAAATTCAAAAATGTTTCCTCAGTAAAGCTCTCTTTTAGTCAGGCTGCATCGACTTATTTTTCTTAAAGGCTGTGTTATCTGTATTTTTATGTTTTGAATCTGATGAATACTTGTTTCAGAAACTTTTACTCAGTAATGCTGTATTTTTGTTTAGCGGTGTGCCATTACCAGTTTTTAATGTTGAGTACTGCTTTGTGTGCAGGCAACACAGGAGACAGTTTATTGGAAAACCAGTTATTTGCTTATGCCTCCATTACTGCTGCTATATTCCTCTAACTTTCATTTCCTACCATATTTTATTTCCTTTCTTGCTTTGCACAGCAACACCAACTGCATCACATACTTTTTCTTAACCCATCTGTTACATATTAGTTTAAATTCCTCAACATCTTAAAAAAAATTCTTCAACCTGTTCTGAAAAGCATCTCTTTCCTACGTAATTAGTCACGGTTTTCACTGGTAAATCCCTTTTTGACTTTTTACTCATTAACTGCGCAAACCCACTATAGAAATATGCCTTGTTTTGTTGGAAGTGTAACAGCAGTGCCTGGTTAAGTGACATGCTCAGAGTCCTACAGCAGGGAAATGGGCACTGAAGGAATAAAACACAAATACAAGCTGAAGCTAATTTGTAAATCATGGTCTCACTCCTCTGTGCAAAATCTGAAAGCCCATTGCAGAGCAACATTTCTTCAAATACTCACTAGGTGGACTTTCAGCACTCAGTGCTGTTGAAACTCAGTTTCTATGGTTTGCTGCATACCTACATCAAAAGGGTAACTAACGAATTAAATGATCTGCATTGCCTCCGTCCTGATAATTTAAATCATCTATGAAAACTAGTTATATTTTTACTACATTCCATTTTACTAGTATTCATTTATCTAGTCAATGAATACATCACAGTACATGCAGTAGAACTTAAGACTTTAAAAGGGCTTCTGGCGAAAGGAATTTAACTTATCCCAGAGATTTACCAACCCTGGACATTCTATATTAACTATACCATGCCCAATTTCCCCGCATAGGAAATAGTGAGCTTTGCTACCCCAGTGAAACACTTTGGTTAGAAGTGATTTCAGTATGTTAGACCTGACTGAATGAGCTGAGTGTAGTAGTCATTGAACAGACATGATACATCCCTACTTAAAATGTAAGCATAATATCTTCATATACCAAACTACTTATAGAAACTTTACACTCATCTCATTCCCTTTAAATTAAATCTGTATTTATGACAATCCCTTTACCTCACAAATATTCTCTTCTAATCCTATTAATGTCTTTACCACTCCTTCATTCAATCATTTTAATCTTTTAAATTCACTACTACTGTTCCTATATACACTCTGCTTAGCCTTTCCTCATTCAGATCTGAAATATGTCATCTAAATGTCAAATTTCTCTCTCATCTTTTTTTTTCTTTACTTAAATTACCATTGTCCACACTCATGGAAATGCTACTGACTTGTATTCTCTAATCCCACCTTCTTGGACAAATTAGTCACTGTAAGTCAGATAGTGCTGTGAAATGCAAACATCGGTTAGTGGTGATGATCTCTTAAAAGTCAAGATTCAACATAAGTTTCAATAAACAGGTAATGTTATTATAGGAGACATGACAACACAGCAAAAATGATGTGAATGCCTCAACATCTCGCACCTATTTGCTCACAGCTCAGTACTTTCAGTGCATTCTGATAAAGACATTTTTTTTAAATTGGCAATGCCACAGTTTCATATTAAATGAGCAATACAGTTACGTACATACATACATGCATTTTAGCAGCTTCAATTTGCTTTCCATTACATTATGCCTCTTACCTCTTCCTTGTCCTAACAGAGTCTTCCTCACATCACCCTTTATTGATTGCCTCCCTCCCATTACCTACATACACTTCTTTTCCTGTGTTCCCGTCAGTTTACTTACAAGTAATTGAAGACCATTTGATTAGGTTTTCATTACCTTATATCATGTAGTCACCCACACATTGGTTGTAGTTCTTGTGTATTATAAGCACATATAGAATTACTGTTTGTGGAGGCTGCTGACCACTGTAGAAGAGAGTCTCTCCTTTCCCAGCTGTGGTACAGCTATAGCTTTAGTGTATTAGCATAAGGGTGTTTGGAGAATGAAGCCCCCAACAAATACATAACAGTGGGACTTGTCTCCATCTAAACTGTATTTATGAAGAGTTAAGTGGGTTTTGAAAATGTGTTCCTTGATTAGTTGTGTTTGAGGAACTAGCTTATGAATGACGTTTGTCCTCTTTTCTCATAGGGGCACTTTCCTGCACATGTTTCTCTGATATCTTCCACTGGCCCTATTATATTTATTGCTTGCACAGTCATCATGTCCACCACCAACTTCTTGCAGCTTTTGTATAATTTCTTATAACTTCTCCTACCCCTTCATTTTCCTCTTCCAGCATCCTTTCAATCTAAGTTCCTGTAATTAATTGATCCTTCCTTACCACTTTTTGATGAATTTAAATGCAATCTAACCACACTGACTGTGTTCTTTTTTCATTGCTCAGCCACATTTCCTGATACTGGTTCACCTATACTCCTTGCTGCCATAATAACAACAGTCTATAAATGGTCCTATAATATTTTTGTCCATCTCCTACTAATTATATATCCAGCATAGTGTAGCTCAATCTTTGCACGTCTGCTTCTAACACAGCTGAAACATTCCAGTTCTCCTCTAATCTCAGGAGTGCAACCAGAGGTACTATATTAAACTCTAAAACTACACAGATAGTTCTTTTATTGAATCCTTTATCTTGTACCCTCCCAACCATAACTCTTTAATAATACAGGTATCTCATACTTAGTCCGTCTTTCTTTCTCTTCTTTCACCAAGTATGTTCCCTATGCCTCAGAGATATCCATATTTAATGTGTTTTATAGCACCAGCAAGAATACCTAAATAAAATACATTTCAGTATGCTTAGTTTGTCTTATGACTACATGCAGAGCCTTGTTACTGGCAACAGTAGAGGAAATCTCCATAGGATTATAGACTGCTGTACTATACTTGTTTGTTACAGATCTCACCAGTTACAACATTTGCATGCTTTAGTGTCGATGCTGATGAAACCATTCTGTAAAAGTGTTACTACAACATTAACAGAAATAGTGAGAAAATTATAAATAACCTTTTATATTTGTCCTACAAAAATAACTATTGTAGTATTTTGACCAAGGAAGCAGACTGTACATGATCAATACTTTTCAACTAGTCCTAGCTGACTTAAAAAAACATCATTTACACAATATATTAGGTAAATTTGAAAATAATGAGTGCACAAAATGATTATATGCTGAACAGAAAAAAAAAACTGAATGATAACAGCACTATGTTCATTCAAGCTAAATTGAAATATTTCCCTGTCCTGTGTCTATACCATAATGAAAATATAATAAAGCTGTAATTTTGCTTTTTCTACTAAAAATTTATATCACTGAAATTATATCTTGATTTCACATTGTTATGTTTAGGCTGCATATGTTATCAAAAAAAGCAGCCATCTTGTAGATTCAAAGATTGACATCATTGTCAAGTTGTCAAACTTCAGACAAACTCAAGCACAGTACCAAGGTGAGTGGGTTGGAATGACAGTATGGTGAGTATGATGTGGCAGACAGCCCAGCACTAAATTTGACACTTCATTTTTGTTTTCTGTTTGATAAGATGATTGGAGATAAATGAAGACTTAAGGCTGTTTAAATTGCTCCCCATATGCTGAGTATCCTGTCTTGACAGCTCCTATTGACAGACAGTATGTGCGCTCTATGGCCATTAACACATTTCTTTCTTTACTTCTTTCTTTCTATTTCTTTCTTTTACTTTCTTTCTTTCTTTCTTTCTTCTGCTTAGCAAGAATATAATGAGTGTCAGTAGCTTTTTAAAGCAAACTGGCTTCTTGCAGAGAGTAGAAATGTTCTTACATGGAAGGTCTGTTCAAATGCATATTTCCACATAGACCAGAAGAAAATCCAATGCCTACAACTTACATAAACGTTTGTTTTATACACCCCCAGCAGTAGTTTGAGTCTATCATACAGCTCAGAATAAAACATTTATTTTATTATTCTTTATTTTATTTTTGTTTTATTATTAAGATGAATTAAGACAGATATACTCATATGAATAACCAGCACGGAGAACAAAGTTAAATTGCTGATAATTACCCAGATGCAGTAGTGGCAACATGTTGCATGCATCAGTATTAGTTAAAGACTGCTAATTTGCTGGATTGAACATGTACAGTAGTGTCATTTTAGTATAATACAGACTTTGTTACTGTTATTTATTTATTTTTTTCATTTTGGTCACTTTACTTTTATGCATTGAGTTTGAGATTGTTTTTCACTTTGTTTTTAATTTGTCTTCCACTTGTGCATTAGGACTATTCCGTTTAATGGATTTTAGGCATCAGTGTAGTTAAGAAACATCCCCAGGTATTTTAGTCAACTTGCAACAGATATAAGATCAGAGTTTGGGATCGTTTGCATTGCACATGAAATAATGGGGTCTGTATTACTTTGTCAAATATTACCTTCAGTGAACCTCCATTCATCAAACATAACTCACCAAACTCTCCCTTCAGCAAACATTCACATCATGGAACATTATTAGTTGTCTACCACTCTGACCTCACACAGAGCATAGCATATCAAAACCACTAACTCCAGGAATGCACTAAAATGGGGAAAAGGGCAAATTTTCTTACTGCTGGCCAGCTAACTCCATTTCCTGTGTAAAATGTTCACTGATATGAATGTTCACTGACTTATGTTCGATGAACTGAGGTTCGAGGAAGTTAATTTTTGACAAAGTAATATACACCTGAAATAACGATAGTGTGATTGTTTTGTTGTACGGTTTGTTTTCAATATATTAGTTTTCAGATGTTCAATATGTTTGAATTTTTACTGGAGATGTCTTGCTCAATTTATATACCCATACTATACTTTCATCTCATTGACTGATATCCCAGACTGTTAGCTGTTTTAAAAACTATAAAATGTTACCAATAGTCCTGCCTTCCAATGTCTGCCAATGAAAGCTCATTTCTATTTTTTTTTGGCTGTTAAGACATCTTTCCCAACATGTTAATACTGTATAAAAGATTGGAGAAAGTGTCATGGAAAAAAAATTCCCAATAAGACAGAAGGGGGTGACTAGAGAACCATTGCGGCTAGAAGGAGTGTGCAGATCACCAAATGCAGGGAGACAGAATGATAAAAGACTTGATGTTAGAGTCAAAAGTCGGCAATGAAGGAAAAATCTAATAGTTGAGCAGCTTGCAACATTCTACAGTTTAATGGTAAATGTCCACACCTTCTGTTAAAAGTAGGTTTGAGAAGAAGCTGGGAGTTACTGCTAGGATAACAAGTATGCACAATGTGGTCTTCACTTAAATGGAAGTAGTGGGTAGTGGTTAGGTTAAATATGAGGGAGCCATTTTCAAAAAGTGCTCAAGCCACAGTATGACTTGCCATTTAGGCATGAGTTAAGGATCTAATAACACTATTTCATCACAAGAAATGGAACTAGTAACAAATATAAACAATGAAGGCTGCAGCAACTTGTAGAAGAGCATTAAGAAAGGGATAAGTAAATTGTTTTTAACTCAGCTGACTTATATATTTTCTTTAGTACTCTGTGCATTGCCAGAGTACTACTAGGGCTCAGACCATCAAACATTTTGTCCCACTTGACTTTGGACAATCTTGTTTTTGATCAGCACTTTGCTGACATATGGTAAATTCACATTGTGTCATCAAGTCCCATATGGAGTACAATTTTGTGTTGAAAGGCAATTTTACTGTAAAATATTGATGACACCCTGGCAAAAATGTAAGAAGCAAATAGAAAATATGTCTTGTACTGCAGAAGGTGATTGCTTTCTGACACATTTATATACAATTTTGATTCAATTTGTATGACTGGGTGGATAGCTGTAAACATGACATGTTTAATACAATGTGACTGACATAACTGTGTTGCACTACTGATTTACCTTCTGAAGACTGAACATAGATATGAGATTACTTTGATAAGCTTAGTAATATTGAGACTGCTGCATCTTGGAGAATTCCTCTTTCTCTGAAGAACAGCAATCTTGGAGTAAGTAGCAGCCTTGTGCAGGGACAGGAAGGAATGAAGCCCCTTAGGAAAACTACATAAGGTGTTGTAGCAGGTTTCAAGGTTGGTCATTTAAGTCAACGGTTGCAATTTTGTGGTCATGCTGTTTAAGATCAATCACTGATCTACTGCATTTTAATCATGGAAATGCTTAATGCTGAATTATGTTACAACTTCAAAAGCTCTCATTTAAGCTTTAGAGCATTACAAATGACAATTTGTTGGATGAGTCTTTTCTTATAGATGTCCTTAGCACTGATAAATTTTGCGTTATCAGTAGCTATATGTGGGTCATCTCTGGACACGCACTGTGTACATGCATTGGGGCAAGGAATGCTAAGGCGCTGAAAGGTGACACATTTTGCATTACAAGGACACTGATGGTGCATATATCCATCTGTAAGGATATATGAAAATACCAGTAATAGTATTAGTGGTGTATGTTGGATCTTCTGATAACCACTGCAGATTTTTAAGTGTTCTTTATCAGTTTTGCTAAGTTACTTAATTTCTAGCATTCATGAGTACCAGTTACACATCCATAGGTTTGCCAAAATTACTGTTATGAGGTCATATACCACAACTTCTTGATACAATTGGAGATATTCATTCAGATAATACAAAGACATCCATATGGAGCATTTCTCCTCGGGCCTCCGCTAAAAATTCGCTTTGTTCCAAGTCGGACTTTCCCAGTAAACAAATGTTAAATAAATGAATAAATAAAAATATTCTTGCATAACAAAATTAGGGTCCAAGACTGCTCTTGGCCACTTTTTGTGGAAAAATAATGCACATAACAATAGAGACATTCTTAATCATTTAAAGGCACTTTTCATAGCTTTGTAGACTCTTGCTAAGCTTATGGCCACTGGAAATCATCAGGAAGCTCAGCCATATCACCCAATACCGGTGAAACATTTGCAGTGCCCTAATAAAGTAGACATTCTGCATTTATCCCTGGCTAAAATTACCAATCACCCATCCAATCATCCGGACTGGTTTAAAGGGTTCTAGGGAAGCACTTTTCTTGACAGGCAAGGTCAGCCTAAACCACAAACTGCAATCATGTTGTGTTATGTATCTGTTATACCATCTGGTGGTGATATGATATCATATGTTTAGGTTGCTAGAACAGGTGTTTGCTTTACCACTTCTATTTATGTGAAGGAATTCAAAAAAAGCTAGATCATTCATTGCATGGAAATCTAAGCAGAGGTCACCTCTCAGGAGTCTGTATGACACTAAGTAGTGAGACAGACCTTTTATTTCATCAAAGTGGCTAATAGAACTGAGAGGCAAAATATTTTTATTTATTTATTTATTTTTTGTGAGGAAACATTGCGGTCTCTCAAAATGGTTTAGCTGCTTAGGGAAGTACGTGTCGGAAGGTGCCTTATATTTAATGATGGTTTTAAAAAGGATGAATAAAGTTATGCTATAACTTTTTTTGGAACATGAAGAGTTACTATGAATGATAAACTGTGAAAGGCAGAAGGATTTTGTGACCATCTTACAGGCATGGTAGTCTAAAGAAAGTCTGCTGTCATCATATGTACCCACGTCCCTGATTACTATCAAATTTAAGTGGAATGCTATCTATATGTAAACAGTAATGATGCCAGAGTTACCAAAAAAAACTATGTTGCATTTTTGGTGTTGAGAGTAAGTCCATAATTAACACACCAAGCATTTATTTGGTCAAGCCCTTGTGGCAGAAAGTAAGTATCTGAATAGGATTTGGCAATCACCTTCCAGATTGAATTCAGCAGCACAGGTTAGCCATATTCCCTTCTCATTGGCTTTTATGTCCCAGAAATATATAGAAAAAGGGAGGGTACCCAGGACAGACCCTTACTGGACATCACTTTTGACATTTTTCTGTCTAGAGAAAATACCCCTCAACCTTCAGGGTATGGGCTTTGTCAACAAAGCATCAATCCAGCAAAGTATGTAGGTGTTAATACTGAGATGGAGAGTTTGTCAATAATCACAGCATTAGGTATAGCATCCAATGCCTTGGCAAGGTTAAGCTAAACAGTGTGGACTGTGTGCCTCCATATCCATGGCCCTGGTAACCCTTTCAAAGAACTCAACCACAGTTATGCAGGCATGGTCTGTCTTTTACAAAGCCAAAACTGTTGTGTATCCAGGAGTATAAGGTCACCTTTATCACTATAAGTTCAACTAATGCATTCCAAGTCCTTGTAAAAATTACTAGTGAGATGAATAGGCCTGTAATTCTCACGGGCAATAGAGGGGAGCATCTCTATGCAAAGGAACCACCAACTGCTATTCTCTATTCCTCAGGGACATAAACAGTGGAAAGCAACTGAGATTGAAGAGTTAATGGACAGATTTTGCTAAATGAGACTTTGTTTCCCAGCAAGCATCCAGGAATATTGTCACAAACCATACAAGTAGTGCTTTCAACTTTTGGAAAGTGTCAGAAAGACTTTGTCCTTATTGATCTCGGAAGGGGCAGTGTGAGGTAGAATGGAGGAGATAGTGGGAAGTGTCAGTTGAGTGAGGATGCCAGATTACTAGCAATGTTCTTAGAGGTCAGAGAAGGTGATTCCACTGGAAATAAGTTCAGTACAGAATTGCAGGTTACTTATATGTTTCCTAATGTAGATGAAGAAAGCCTTATTTTCATCTTTTGAATTAGCTGCAATCCTAGCTTCGTAGTTTGCCTTACATTTCCTTATGGTAAGTTTGAGACGCTTAAGTTTTAAATTCCTTTTATAATGATGAATTTGACATCTTTTAGCAATGGCCAGGAGGTTTATAGATGTTTTATAATTTGATGATGTGGTTGTTCCACCATATAGATTTAGTTCTAAATCTGCAATTATGCTTACACAGAATCTGTCTAAGGGAAGAGTAAAATTCACAGCAGTGTGCAGCAGACTCAGTTACAATAATTGTTGGGAGATATACCATTTGTAATTGTCATTAAGGATCAGTAAATAACTGGTATGGGAATAATGCCAAAATCTGGAGTTGTTTTTAGGGACCACAAAACAGGTTTTCATAGAGAAGATGACAGCAAGATGGGTAGATTTATCAATGGTGGGGTAACAAGTGAGATGATGCAGCTGGGAAAAATGTTTGTGAGGGCAAGATCAAGAACATTAAAGCCTCTGGTGGACAATTTGTGCAAGTACATTGAAATTTGTAAAGTCCAGAATATCCAGGCATATTAGCTATTTCTAATAAATGCTGTTTTATGTGGATAGTCGAAGTTACCCACAAGAAAGGTGTTTGGTTCAACTACTAACTTTTAACTGCTTAAGGTATTCTGCATGCTCTGAAGGGAGTCATACATGGAATTCTATAATAGGCTATAATTTGATTATTAATGTTATTGAGTGTAAATAAGATGTCAAAATTTGTATCGTGATTATATTATGAGTTGTTACAAAAATGTATCATATGAAATATGGAAATAATGCAGTTATGAATAAATACAGATACTTCCTACACAACTGCAAATGGATCAGAATGCATGATAGGTATTGTACCCTGGAATGCAGAGTGTGTTATCCCTGCAACTGAACCAGGTTCAAACACTGATGACTCCGAGATTATGGAAGGCATTAAGTTCAGAGATTTCACTGTTTAGGCTTCTGGCGTTCATCAGTACTACAATGATATTATCCAGATTGGAGATGTCCATCAGGTGAACCTTGCCTAAAAAAGACACTGTGGAGATTGGAAAAATTTTAGCCAGTATGTGAAAACCAAGGAATAGAAGATGCAGGCTATCCCTGGCAAAGGAGGTGGGTCTATTGACAGTTTCATCCTATGCCAACACACACACACACACACACACACACACACACACACACACACACACACACACACACACACACACACACACACACAGGCACAAACACACTGGATTTCCCTAAAATGACACCGATTTATTTTCCAGTAATTTAAGCCTATTATCTTATCCCTGAATTTAAGTGTCATTCTTGATGATACAATGCTGTTCATGCCAGGACTGTCCTTCTTTGAAGACATAAACAGAAAGCTCAGCAATGTCTCTCCATATCTTTCCCACAGTGGAACACTTAAGATTACTCACTTGCATGAGGGCAACATAGGACCACAACTGTTTCTGGGGCTGTTTCAAGGGACTTAAGGGGCCTAGTAACATCTCTAATCCTTCATCACTGCACTTTATGCTCAGCAAACCTCACAAGTTTTATACCTATAAGTCTTAAAATGATTACCAATGACTAGGCATTTCTATGATATGCAAACATATTGGACCTTATGAATCCAGGCTTACAGCAGTAGCAGCACAGGCAACTTCAAGAAACAAAAGCATTTAAAAGAAGATAACTGTGCAATAGCTTATAGATATAGTTACAAAATCTTATGCAAAACAGTTTGGCTGCATAAAAGGGGTGATAAATTGTCCCTTGTGACATCCAGGAAGCCTCAGATATTGGAATCAAATTAGATTATTTTGAAAAAGAAGTGCACAAACTGGATCCAAAAAAAGCACAGGGAGGAGATGGAATTTGTAATAATGACCTGGGAACACCAGCAAGAACTTACAGTGCCATTATATCTATTATTTACTAGGTCATATAAAATAGGTAGATTCCTCAAGATTGGAGACATTCACTTTTATTTTATTTTATTTATTTTATTTATCATTTGTTGACCGGGAAAGTCCGACTAGGTTCCACGGAGCCTGTTTTCAGCGGAGGCCCAGGGAGAAATGCTCCGAACTTATTAAATATGTTTTTAAAGTAAAGGGGAGTAGGACAAACCCAGAGTCATATAGCCTCTTAAGTCTACTTTCTTGTTGTGGAAAAATAATAGAGGAGGTAATATTGAATAAGTTATTGTCAGAACTGGATAGATTGGGACTTGAAACCATATATCAGTATGCATATGTTGAAAACAGATGTATTACCATGTGTAACATGATATTCTATAACAATATAATAACAACTATGAATAAAAAAATTGTGCTGTGATGTAATTTATATAGATTAAACCTCAGCATTTGATAGGGTCACATACAAAACACTGATCAATAAATTAGAACAACTAGGTATCGATGTACTCTTGATAAGATGGGCAGCTGCATGGCTTATAAAAAGGGCATGGCAAGTATCATACAGCAATTGGACAGGTAAAATTCTTCATTACAGTCAGGGTGTCGTACATGGCTCTGTTCTAGTCCCGCACTTGTTTAGATTATATCTTTCGGACCTAACATTTTCATCTGAGGTATTCTACAGTCTATATGCAGAAGACCTGAGACTGGGTAAACTGATTACATGTTACAGATAAGGCATATCTGCAAAATAACTTCACTAAATTGACCATTGAACACAGGAGAATAATATGCTGATAAATACATCAAACACTAAGCACATGAGATTTGTGAGACATAAATTGAATGCTGAATATTTAATACAGTGCACAGTGATTGAAACTGTAGACTCATTTAAGGACCTGGGTATATGGGTAGATCCAGCTTTGAGTTTTCTAATCATATCAACCAATTTGTTAATGATAGTTCTAGAACTATAGTTTATATAAAATATTATAAAGTCTTGGAAATCAGAAATGATGAAGTCATTGTTAGTTACATTAGACCCAAACATGAATATGGAATAATAATATGGAAGCTTTATAAGAAGACAAGCATGAGTAAACTGGAAAGACTGCAGCAGAAATATACCAAGGGAATCCATGGATGTGAAAATTTAAGTTACTATGAAAGACTAAAATATCTGAACTTGTACAGTGTTTCTTACAGATATTGAAGAGGTGATCCTATTCAGGTATATAGCATTTAGAGACAACTACATCAGAGAATGTTTGGGGTTATCAAAGCGAGTAGAGAATCATGAGACAACCAAGATTTTATAGGACTGAAAAGTGTACTAATTGGTTCTCTGAGAGAGCAGCTAATGCATTGAAAAGACTACCACATTACATTAAAGTAAGTACTAGTTTAGATATTTTAAGAACAGTCTGAACACATTACGGAAGCAAGTGTTTTGATATATTGGTAGACTAGAAGAGCATTAATGTTCATACTTGAAATATTTGTATGTATGTAAGAGGTAATATACAGCAACTGAGTCCATGTTTGTCAGTCTCACAAGTTATTCATTCAGCAGTTACAGCAATCCAATAACATTACAAGATGCCTTATTTCCATGTATGTAGTCTCATGTCAGTGTTCTCCATCATAAAAGGGGCCAGTATTGCATTTTGTTCATATTAAGCAATGGCGCATAATTTCCTGGGATAAAACAATTAGCAGTATTTTTTAATTTATAATTAATCTATACCCTTTTCTACAAAGTACCTGTTAAACTTCTGTCCTTTCTAGAACAGACTGTGATTTTTCATCTTTTTTGGGAGCAGTGATGCATTCGGCATTATTCAACAGCCTTAAAGCAAATACCTTCACTGGAGTTCAATGTATCAGAATTGGATTAATTCCATAAGAGGTATCATTTGTCAACCAACTTACAAGACATTGACAAAAATCTGGTTGGTCTCAAGTTCAAGAATAAATTTCATTGTTGTTAGCGTTCCACACATTTATCAAAATCTTTTGGGTATTGTATTCTGTGTAATGCATGGCATTTGTGTGTCTGCAACACTACAGTGTGCTGTTCTCCTTGTGTCACAGATGTGTGACCATGAAGTTACATAGAGTTACATATAAAATGCCTACATGCTGACTAGGATAGGCTGTTATTGTTACTCCTATTTGCTGGTCTGGCTACCAAGTTTAAAGTAAGTTAAATCCGATATAGACCAAGCATTCTTTTTAATATATTTTTATTATTTTCAATCAGTTTAATATATTGTAAGTGCTTGATTTTTGTAAAGACTAAACTGGTCAAGCCTGCAGTTTGTGGTTCTTATGTGATTTCAAGGAATCTCAGGAAAAATTGTTGGCCCTCATGAAGTACCAGTTTTTCCTGTTTACTATTTTTTCTTCTGGGTGGAAGACACTTTATGCCATATGACTGGAAACTATTGCACCACACTATAAGGACCTATTTTTTTTTTCTTATTTCAAGCTACAACTTTGCAGAATGAATATGGCTGATTATCAGAAAAATAAATTTTAATCACCATATTTCATCAGAAAAACAAATTGCAAGCACCATTTTGAACTACTTATAGTAGCTCTTAGGTCACATGAATGCATGCTAGGTCTTACTTGAGACATTTTAAGCATGGTACATCCCATTCTGAACACGACTGTTCTTCAAAATAAACAAACTGCAAATACCATATCAGAATACCTGTTGTGGCGCATTGATCACACAAATTCCTGTTAAATCCCACTTTTGTCATTTCAAGCTTGATATTTTGCAAACGAATATGTCTGACTGAGAGAAAAACAAATTACAGACATCTCATCAAACTACCTGTAACAACCCTTGAATCATATGAATTTGCAAGCTGAATATGACTAACTGCCAAAAAAGTAAACCGCCATGTAAATCTACTAGTAACAGCCCTTAGGAGACATATATATAGTGCACACCTATGTTATTAATGAAGTGTAGCAGTTTTAGTTTTATAACATGCCAGCAGTGTAGGTTTGTTTCTAGAGAAGGGGCTTTCCTGTTACCAAGCCACAACTTGGAATTTGAATAGGTAAGGGAAGATAATTTGTACAAAATAAACATTATGCATCATTTAATACATCCTGCCTTTTCATGCTTACAATACAAAACAAACCAACTAGCTTACCATCACCAGTGCAGACTCATGCACATTTAGTGCTAGAATGATAGTGCACATGCATGCACTGATTGGCTGCTGCTGGTAGCTCATTTTGAGAATACATTGGTCAGTGTCTCATATTTGAATTGCAGTTGTCTGATGCTTACATTGCTGCAAACTGAGACTCTGTCCAGTCTTTCATTTGACTGAGCCTATGAGCTTCATGTAACTCAAATATGGTTATAGTTCATCACTTGAACAAACATATAACGAAAACATCTTATATGATAGCCTACTCATACCCCCTGTAGTATCCTGTTTTGCCCATCTGCTAATTAAGATAGGTAGTCACCATTCCTCCTACTTGCTGGTATGCACAATATTCCATTACACTGATATTACATACCATATAATGAAAGGACATTAATGTGTGGCACATATTCATATATTTTGCATAACTAGTGTTTCATTTCACTAGTTGTTTTTGGTTACATTGTGTATACAATGGACTGCTATGTGTAACAGTTAATGAGTATAGGGACAAAGTGTATAACTGTTTTCTGTAAGTAAATGTGTATAAGGCTTTACATTATACAGCTCAAGTTATGCTTACCTTGTATACTCTCCCTAATAAGCCTTGTGTTTTCTTCTGGTTTTGAGCTGCCTTCAAATAATGCCTAGTATCTGCCTATACTTCTCTCATGACTTATTAATCTCACCCCCAGATTTAATACAATCCATGTAGGAATAGTGTTATTCCTACAAGGAGTGTATGGTGACCATGTCCACAGCTCCCTTTCGGCAGCATGCCTTGCATATTAATGAAGGCACTCTTCTGAGGGAGAGACATGTACATGGTTACTGAATCAGTGCTAGGGGGTGTATTACAGTGCTCACAGATCTGTAGCACACCTCCTGCACTCTCAAAGTGCTGTTACAACACTAAAACAATGTAGAAAGTGTCCTCGGACACTTAATTAAGAATGTCAAGTGTAATATCATGTAGAGGATGGGTTACAGTATCTGTAACACACCTCCCACATTGTGAAAGTGCCATATGGCACTAAAAAGATGAAGAAAGTGTCCTCAAACACTGAATTAAGAATGTCAAGTGTAATGTCATCTAGGAGGTGTGTTACAGAATCCATAACATACCCACTGCATTTTGAAAGTGACGTCCGGCACTGAAACAATAAAGACAGTGTCCTTGAACACTTATTTAAGTATCACAGAAAAACCATGAACCTGTATCCTCTGGATAAATGCCAAAGCACCAACAAATGCAAAAAAGCAATACAGAAAAAAAGTTCTAGTGCTGTGGCTGAATGATGACACAGTTGTAGAATAACTTCAATAAAGAAGTTATTCTATAACTGTGTCATTGTTCAGCCACAGCACTAGAACTTATTTAAGTATGTCAAGTATAAAGTCATGTAGAGGTGTGTTAAAGTATCCATAACACACCTCCTGCATTGTGAAAGTGCCATATGGCACTAAAACAATAAAGAAAGTATTCTCTAACACTTATTTAATAATTTGAGGTATAATGTTTAATTTGTAATTAATGGTTAATTTTTTTAAATGTCTTTTTCTATAAAGTTTAAGCATAGCTGAGCAGGTTTGCACTTTGCTGTGCTTTGCTCAGCAGTGCTTAAATATATCGAGAAACTATATAGAAATGTATAGCTGAAGTCTTCACAGCCAAGTTAGTTGAGTGGGTAGAGTCATGGCTTCATGTGCCATAGGTGCATGGCTCAAATACCAAGACAGGCCATTCACCTTTTATATCGGAAAGCATTTCTATTTATATGTCTAGTTTTTTTGCCCTAGTTATTGATATTTATCAACCAGGTTAGTGCAGCTGGTCCAAAATCCCAGTGTCAGTGGATATATGAGGTGAAAACCCCAGTTAAACACAAGCTTCCAATGCAATGCAGTCACACACCAAGGTACAGTAATTAAAGTAAAATACAAAAAACATAACATTAAAGTATCAATAAGAGTAATTAATGTCAAGATATATGTATGTTGTCATGTAGAATACTTGTTTTCCCTTAGCTAAACTGTGCTAAGCAGTGCTGAGGCAAGCTAAGCAATACTTAAACAGGACCTGTCTAAGCAATACTTAGCAACATTTAGCTCTACTTAACCAATTTGAGCATTGCTAAGCAGTCCCATTCTAAGCAGTCCTCAGCTCAGCTAAGCAGATTTGCACACCGCTAAGCACTGCCAAGCATTTTCCACTTTAAGCACTGCTCAACTCAGCTTAGCAGGTCTGCACATTGCTGAGCTGTGCTTAGTATTTTTAAAAATGGTCCAATGATGGCAAAGGGTGGGAAAATAGCCTTATTTAAACTGCACTGGGAGGAATACAGGCTGAACCTGTTATAGTTTTATCCCTGTAGGAACTATGGCAGATGCTGGAGAGGAAGCGAGCTTTTGGATGCAGTGCTGAGGCATGTTGGAGTCCAGGGTCATGGCTGGGCTACTTTGTTAAGAACCATGATGACAGACTGCTGCAGAGCCAGTACCAGGGCTCAGAATACAAGCCTGAGGCCTGGGACCTTCTGGCATATGAGCTCACCAATGCCACTGGAATCCCTTGCACTGGTGAGCAGCTCTGTCAACATTATGACAACCTGAAGTGAAGGAAAGGGGTGCTCTTGGCCCAATGGATCCAAGATACTCAGGCCTGGAATGCCCCAAACATTTGTAAATATATCAACTGGCGATTTATCAGTTTGTAGTATGAATATCTGATAGACAGGTATGCATAATGGTGTGTTTTCTCACCACAGCTGCAGAGGAGAGGGCTTGTTACATTGAGGCCCACACTGGACATCTGGCAAGGCTGCGACAGTGCAGTGAGTACAGATTTATCTTGCAATATATATAGTACAATAAATAAGAAAGTGTAATTGTCTATTAACACTAAGTATAGTGTGTTCTGAGCGTACTGAATAAATGTGTTGTTAGATCAACATGGATATAAGTGACTAATGCCAAGCACTGTGCAATGCAGATAAGGGCATCAAACAAGCTAGTACTGATGAAAGAAAGCCAATCCTGTAGTAATACTGTGTAGGAATGAATCTGGTAATAAAGTACACTGTGATTGCTACTGTGAAGGTAATAAATGATATTCATTCATGAATTTAGAATATTGAATGTAATAAACCACTGTGTCATGTCACCCTCAATAAAAGTTATTTCCACAAACTGTTGTGTTTAATCTGGTCTGTTGTTGAAGAAATACAATTGTACAGGTGTTACACAGCAAATATGACTATGAGACTATAAACTGAGTGAAGTTTGTCTGATAACCAACTGCTAAACTGTAGATGTGGATCTGTAAAACAAGATACAATGAAATTTGATATATGTTCTGCACTAAGATCTGAATCTTGAAAAGTAATGTGTAATGTATTATAGTGTGCTCCCTGCAACATTGTCTTGTGTTAACCTTTGCATTTCAGCTATATGCACTGTATTGCTGAATGTATGTATGCTGATGCAGGCAAGTATGAGACTGTAATAGGTGGAGATTGCAAATATAAGATGTGCAAATATATATGGGTCGGGTATGCAACCCAGCACCCTGCTATGGTCTTTATAGATCACACATATTCACTTCCACTAGGGGTTAAATGTGTACACCTGCATTCAAAATATTAATACATGGTTCACTATCTATCATACATGAATCTCATGCCTCTATGTTCAACTGTCATTACAGTCTTCTGTAACACTCTACTTATATTATAAGGTCAGACTTTGCAACCAAGTGAGTTTTATGCAGAAATCAGTCAAGCAGCAAGGAGCAGTGGCCCAGTAGCTCAGTGTGATAAGAAATAGATATGTTGTTCATGTTTGCACACGCAGACCATGGTTTGAACCCAGGGACTGGTACTAAGATGTGTTTATAGTTACATACAAGTAATTCTGACTACTTATAGAAACAGCCAGGTAGTGTTAACAGATATTTTCTCCACAGGGCTTACAGGTAAATAAATGTTTGTATTAACTGTATGAAGGATATACTAAAGCTGTGTACAAATATTCTAGTGTCCAATCCCATGCCTACAAATGACAGCAGGATAGGTATATACACCATGCACTCTTCCCGATACATGTCTCTCAAGTGTCATGCTGTCGCTGCTAGTGATCACTGTTGCCAATAACCTTGGACACAGATATAAAACTAGTTGAAGTATGCCATTAACACACTCACACAACATTGGTGCCGGGTACACTTTGTAAGTCATATATGTAACCCTGACATGTGTGAGTCCTCTCTAATTAAGTATCTAGAGTTCTCACAGCTTGACCCATTCCATTCCAGGTTGACAGCTTAACAGGTATGTACGCGCTACAGAAGCTATATGCCACAGGTAGATGTAAAGTGAAGGCAGACCTGTAGGGTATTGAGCAGTACAGTTGTGAAAACTATAGCCCATAAAGTTGGTAATGGACTGTTTTTTCTCTCTCCACCCCTTACCTGCATCACTAATTATTATTAATATACTATGGGTATGTTGTTCTCAAAACCTAATGTTGGGACTTGTGTTGTATTATTGTTCATATATTTCAATGGTTGCATGCTAACATACCTTGTTCAAATTCCACTGTTGGCAGCCTGTTGTTGTAACTGTTACTGGCATGCTGTTACAATAATGATTGTTATTCCATTTATGCATGTGTTCCATTTGCTATGGAATTTTTTTAATTCCATTGTCCTGGGTTAATTGGAATGCCCATGCATGCTGTTATAACTAATGCTGAAATGTTTTGTTCATGACTACCCAATACACTTTGACAAACCTGAACACCAGAGCACGTTTGGGTAGGCCAGTCCCATCGGATCCACCTGTCCTGCTTCATCTGGCTGCGGCACCGGGTCCCAGCATGCCTGGGACCCAACCTTGAGCTACCTCCCTTGCTAGTCATGCAACACCCTCGGGTGGAACTGCCTCAGGGGAAGGGGCCTGCCCCCCCAGGTGCAGAGAGGACCCTGTCACTTGACAACAGTTCCGAGGCACAGTGCACAGGGTCATTCAGTGGGATTTGGATGACCACTTGCACTAGATTCAGGGCAGACTGGCACACTTTGAGGGACAGGCTGGCCACAGCTTCCAGCTCCCAGCTCAACCACCTTTGAGGCTGTGAAGGGGCAGTGGTGACTGCCCATGGGTGGGAACCTCAGTCCCACTGTTTTCATCTGGTAGCATGTGGTCCTCCGATTCGCAACCACCCTCCCCTTCCAAGGTGTTTACCCCATTCATGTGTCATACACCGCCCCTGTCTGCTGTCTTGTCTGTCTTGACTGTCTGAAAAAGCAACCACTCCTACCCAACTTACCTCCCCAAACATACCTACAACCCTTCCCCAACATCCCACTCTCACCTTAAAAAAATGGGCATCTTTTCCACCAAAAAGTGTTTTGTCATATATATTGTTCTTCATTTTGCCCCCATGTATACTGATGTTAATCAATTTCACCATGAATTACTCAACAAATTTATGCTGCCCACAGGTCTCCCTGCAGGGCATAAGGCTCTAAATTCCTAATTGTCCACATCATGCACAGCTGTGGCTGCACAAGAAATGGAGAGCTATGGTCCTTTCCTATACCCGTCCTGCACATCCCTAGCTGCCTTTCATAATGTTTTTCCCTGTTTGCCCCATTTCACCACTTTACTATCATTCCTTTTTTATTTTCTTTTTTTTGGAAATAGCACAGGTTTAAGCAGGGATAAGCGAAGCTAAGCAAAGCTAAGGGGACCTAAGTGCGGCTAGGCATCATTGTGTGGCATGCAAAACCACGCAAACCTGCTTAAAACTGCTTTAATCACTATATCTCATTCAGGCACTTTTCTGACCAGCATCAAAATAATCAGTACTGGCAAGTCTCAAACCTAGGCCACTGTGCATTAGAGTCAGAGCAATACACAACTAGACCAGATCAGCTCTGGGGAGTTAGTACTGCTTTTGTAAATATGTCATGCAATACAGTCATGTAACATTAGTGAAAAAAAATGCACCACAGCCAAGTATTGCAGCAAAGCCCTTGTCAACTATAATATAGTGCATTAAAGCAGTAGGCCAACAAAGCTCAAGATCAAGTAGTGTTTTTACAAACATATCCTGATTGCCAGTGACACACTTCTCTTATATATACTGGGACAAACCACAGTGCACTTGGGCTAGGGTGACCACCTGTCCCACTTTGTGAGGGACAGACCCTCTTTGGGCAGTTGTGTCCTGCAAAGAAACAGAAACAATGGCAAATGTCATGAAATGTTTGGACAAACATAATTCCTATATTTTATGTAATAGTTGCATAAAACAGTTATTTGTATCTAAACACCTAAATGTTATAAGAAACAGAATAAGCAACTAAAATGCTACAAGAATAAGCTTTTATGTAGGCAAACAAATGAAGCCATGTCCTTTGTACTGGCCGTGGGTATGTTTTGCCCTGCAAAATCTGATGTTTTTACCAAAAATGTCCCACTTTGTCAATTTGAAAAGGTGGCAACCCTAACTTGGGTGTCTGATGTAGACAACAAACCAGTACACAGACACATAAATGCTGCGGGATGTATGGGAGGCCTACAATATCAGGTACAGCTGACAAATGCACAGACTGTTGCTGAATGAACACAGTTGTGCCTCCTATGTATGGCAGGGTTACCATAAAACCTTTACTGTGTTCCAACATATTGGCAATGCAGTGCAGATTGGGGTTACAAACCATGACAGACAGCTTAGTGTCACATGTCATACCCATCTGAACACACATGTCCATGCCAATCATGTGGAACACACTGTATTCATGCACATATATCTCACAAATGCACCTGACATACTAAAGTATTTTATTAGTAATATAGCATATAATACATATTATCATAATATAATATGCCAATATATTATCATGCAATGTATAATGTATTATTATGAATATATAATATAGATTTTTAATATATTATATATCATCTATCTTTTACATTCCTAGAATGTGTCACACCTGGACACCCACAGTCCTGTCCCACAGCCCAGTCTGTGGCACAACTACATGCATGTCAATAAAACATAGGAACAACTGAGCCATGCAATGTCCAGCAAAACTGGTTGCTCCCACCACACTCACTGCCACCCACAGTAGCATGTTAAAGGCCTGCAGGGTGAGGCACATTTCACAATTATAAATATGTGTTCTAAATGTAGCCTAACACTCTCAGGAAGGCTCTATTATGTAACATTTGTACCAGAAGCGCATGCTTCACCTGGACTGTTATGGGTACCCTCAGCCAAGCCATGCTGTGACACAACAGCTGACACTGCTCCCTCACTGAGAGCAACGGCTTGCTGTCCCCCTATATCTTCACAATCCCTAGTCTGACTCATGGCCAGAATGCAGCATCTGCAGCCTGCTACACAAGCAGCAGTATGTCCATCTACCTGCTACAGATCTATAATATCTCCCACACACCTAGAACAGAGTATCCACATGACACGCATACATCAAGGGTTGGGGGGTGCTCATGTGAAAGGGACATGTATCACAGTCTCCCCCTACAAACATACACAGCTGATAGACCAGCATCAACTGTAGCAGCATGCACATTCATATAAAAAGGCTCTATGACACTCACATCTGCCTGTCTCCTTCCTGACCGCAACACGCATTGCTCAACAGTACACTGCTACAGGATCTGAAAGTCTGTTAACAATGGCCAGACATAGCATGCAAAACTGTGGACATAACACATCAATCCAAACAGTGGACAGTATTTCTACCTACTCTCTGTAATGCTGTAACTCCAACACCTAGATAATGTCCTTCTCACAGGCCAGGAAAAGGGGCAAGATCTACATGAAGGCCTTAATTATAGCACAGTGTAGCCATGCCATTGCATAATGGAAAGGCAACCCAGCTGTTCATGATGCCATTAGCAAGTGGGAGTCACAGATTGTTGCAAAGGCAATCACCTGTTCATGAGCATTATCTACAAAAGGCAAGTTGCTGCCTATGGTAAAACAGGTCTGAACCTTTATTCATGAAGAGAGAATGTGATTCACTAGGATACTACAACTGTATTTCTTCACTCAAATGATTATAGCACTATAACAGGTATGTCATTGAATGAAGCATGTAATGGAATGCAGATGGGGGAAGCAGTCATGGGAAATAAGAATTCAAACTGTATGTCTCAACAACATTGTCTGGACTGCCATGTTGCTGTTAGTCTGCTGTCCAGCACCTATGGCCATCCCTTATGGCTCTGTCTGCAGTGATGTAGAGCACAGCTCTAGCCCCTGAATCACCCCAGTAATGGTCAGCTCACATATGACTGCTAAGTTTGTTGTCTGATGTACAATACTGACAGTAAGAACTGGTGGATACAGGCAGCATATGACATCATGTACTGTCAGTGAGCCCCACTCACTCTGTGAATGTCATACAGGCTTAGTCCGAAGATTGTACAGGTGTCCCTCACCATTAATGAGGTACTCTGGCTAGGTCACTGTGTACTCCACACCTGCAACTCATTGCCTGACACCTATGGCTAGCATACCTGATGACCCCCTGCAGCAGGACAGCAGGCTATAGTTACTAGTAGTGGGGGGCATTTGGCTCTGGCTCAGTTGCAGTGTATACATATTGAGCATACAGTGTAAGGGAATGCATACAGTGCCAGATATTCATGTACCATTACTGTGTTCCCAGGAGTCTGGCATGTCAAAGAAACATTCCCCAAACTTTGGGGACAACCATCAAGTATTATCCAACCGGTGTCTGGAAATACACATTTGTGTGGCAGGGGGTCTACATCTATGAGGCACATGTACACATTCTGCAAACATCCAGGTACTGCAGATGTCAGACAGCTATGAGGAGGACACACTACACCATGTATGCACTGCTGTTAGTTATTGTGTAGCACAGATGTTGCTGGAATGTCTACATGCACTTGTAGTACCATTCACCTATTTTTCAAATGTAAGCTGGTTGACATGGTACTAACATGCTTCCCATAGGGGACACCCAGTAGTCAATGATAGTGATGGATGTGGGCACATACCAACACTGTCTGTCACACCACTCAGGCCATATCTGCTACTGCTGGTGCCATATCATGTTACTAGGCTATGCCTAGGCCAGATGTTAGCCCATGTGTATGCAAGACAGTACCCAATGCCCCTGTCCAACATGGACACAGGCTGTATCTCAAGGGTGTATGTGCAGTTAACAATCCAGTTATCCAGGCTATGCCTGCAAAGGTGTAAATAGCTAGACTGCCTGATGTGGACAGGGTGTCCATTTCCCCACAGGCTGATTGTGTGGGACACACATCTGAGCTGTGAACAAGGTTACTTCATGTCATACACCAGGTTGAGGGTGTGTGTGTGTGTGTGTGTGTGTGTGTGTGTGTGTGTGTGTGTGTGTGTGTGTGTGTGTGCGTGTGTGTGCGTGTGTGTGTGTGTGTGTGTATGTGTGTGTGTGTGTGTGTGTGTGTGTGTGTGTGTGTGTGTGTGTGTGTGTGTGTGTGTTAACAGAATGGAGCATGACCTGCACTTCTGCAGCAGTCCCAGCAATGTGGAGTCCATGAGTGTCTTACATGCCACACTGAGGTCACCTATGAGGATTATGTATGAAAACGGGTAGAGGTTTAGCCTTACAGCCTAGCGTTGTGAGGTACATGTGTGATGGCCTGGTATTCCCTGTTGAGGAACCTCTGTGATGTCCCCAGCTGCTTCATGTGCTGTGTGATGTGAATGATAAACAGGGAATTATAGACATTAATGGTCCTCATTGGGGGGATGCGGGGATGTTTATACCCCATGCCCTGTGATGACATACCCTTATGTATGACATGGGCCATGTTGAAGGTTTATCTTACAATGGAATCAATATTGTGTTGACAGGTCATGTTGCCAAAGACTTTTGTCCACAGCCCACTTATGACTGATTGTGTGCCTAGGATGTTGTTTGTACTGTCATAATATGTGGTGCATCATTGCTTGTCCTGTTATGTGGTCTGAGGCCATGTGTCTGGCATGTGTCTCTCTGTGTGAGTCCCTTCTAGGCAGATGTTCACATCAGCAGGGAATCTGGTGATAGCACACAGCATGCAGTCATCCACAGACATGGTCGGACATAGGCTAATGGATGTTATATGCACCTAAGATGTGTGCATCACACATAACAGAAGCCCAAACATGGACACACACCTACTTATGGGTGAACTGCATGAGGTGCATTTCCCTATGTGGAATAGGTGGGTCATGTCAGTGCACTGGTGTGCTACCCCATTGTAACATATGGTGTGATGTATACTTGGCAGTGTTATATCTATGATGGCCATGTGGCCTATACTGTCACATAGTTTGCCCAGCTCAAGGTAGGCATTTTTCAGTGTCATCCCCAGTCCACAACTTTGGTGACTGTGTCACCGAGATCACCTGAGTGTAGCAGACATGAACCCTTCCTTGACAAAGCCCAAATGTGCGTACTGGAGTGTGTCCAGGTCACACACGTCCTTGTTAATGGGGTTCACTTGAAACTGTGCTATGGCCATGCAGAATAGCCTAGTTAGGCTGCTGTGTCTATCATGTGACTGAGTGGGGAATGACCCACCTTAGTTTAAAGGTGTAACAGTGGTTGTCCATGAAATGGATGGGACAAAGGTGGTAGTCAGTCCTCCTTTGAATATAGTTCCTTATGGTGTTGCAAAGTTATGCTTGGGGTTATGTAGGATGCATCCTGTGATGTAATAGGCTCCCATGGCAGATGTATGATATGACTATCACATGGCAGTGGTGACCTGTTCCCCATATATAGAAGACGGGAGATTTACTGTGGATATCCTGATGCAGAAAAGAGGAAAATCCCAGGATGCAAAAAACTCCCTTACCAGCCTCAGTAATTCCAAAGACAACCACAAGGCATTCTATAGCTATGTCAAAAATATAAATGGCAATGCTCAGATCTGCTCTGAGCTACAACAGAATGGCATTACATATACTGATCCCAAGGATATTGCCAATATCCTGGCAGATCGATTCAGTGCAAACTTCACCCACCTCACCCCCCTAAAGGACCCATCTCAATACCGAAAGATTGCCGAATTCCAGTAATAATGGACACACAGGTAAAACTGCACTCTCCAAATCTAAGAATACAGCATCCATGGGACAAGATGACATCCCAGGCTGTGTACTAAACCATGTATTCTACTATTCCACTTCCCCTCCATCTCTGTGGCTTCTGTTACCTTCTATTTTATTTCTTCACTACTTAACACTTACCACTCCACTATCCTTCTCCTCCTGATTATAATACTCAGTTTGCTGAGGGTTCATATAAATAACTAATCTACTTACTTCATTGTCTTTAAATGTATTTTTCTCTTTCTTAAGATGTTAGATAATGCTAAATAAGTTATGCATTTTTTATTACAAGAATGTTGTGTGCATTTGTTGTGCAACTGTTAATTTTGTGTGCAATTTGTTTGTTTTGTTTTCCTATTATAATTCCAGATACTGTATATTTCCCTCCTTACTTTTTTATGCTGCTTTTTATTGCATCCTATGTAATTGTTACTATGTCTATGTGGAGCTTTTCACCCCGGGCCTCTGCTGAAAATGGAAATATATCCAGTTAGACTAGCTCGGTTAACAAATGTAAAATAAAAAAATAAATAAAAATACTACATGAACTACAAAATGAACTGGCACCTCACCTAAGTGTCATGTTTAATCATAGATTCACCTCAGGCTTCATGCCCATTGAGTGGCACACATTTACAGTTATCCCACTCCAAAAGGGGGATCCACCTTGGATCCCAGAAACTACTACCCCATCAGTCTGACAAGCCTGATCTGCAAGGCCATGGAACGTATTATCATAGAACTTATAAACAAAGACATTGGCAACCTTCAAACACTGGACCCCACGCAGTTTGGGTTCATGAAGGGCCAATCTTGTCTCCTGAACCTGATTGACTTCTTCGAATCAGTCTACAGAGCCGTGAACAAGGGTAAGGTGGTCCACACAGTCTATCTGGACCTTGCCAAGGCCTTCAACACCACCCCCCACTCTGGAATCATAGATAAACATACTAAGCTGGGCATTAATCCCTACATCACTCGATGGGTTGCAAACTGGCTTACTGACAGAACCCACACTGTAAAAGTAGCCGACTCCAAATCCAGCTCCAGACAAGTGACAAATGGAGTACCTCAGGGTTCAGTCCTGGGACCGCTCCTGTTTGGCATCTACATCTATGAAGTATAGGCCAACACTAAGAGACTCTGGCTAACAAAGTTCTCAGATGACTGCAAACTGAGAGCCATTATTGAATCCCCAGTGATGTGGATATTCTACAAAAGGGCCTTACAGAAACAGATGCTTGGTGCCAGAGCCATGGGCTCAGGCTCAATGCCAAGAAATGTATAGTTATCCCCTTTGGGAAAAACATGTACCCGTGAATTACCACATAGTTGGAACTACACTAAACACCAAAAGTGTGATAAGAGACTTAGAGACACAGGTGGACAGTGGTCTCACCTTCAATAACCCCATCACCACAACAGTCAGGAGATCCTTCTATGTGGCACACCTCATCACTAAGGGCTTTTCATCCAGAAAAAGGAAGTCTTTGTCCCACTATACTCATCCCTCATTAGACCCATTATAAAAAACTCCACCTATACTCTGTCGCATATCGTCTACTCAGAGGTAATCTCTGCTTAACATACAAGGCCATGTCAAACCCAAAGCTGCTGGACATGCTACACTTAAATAAATCCCAATCTCTCAGAGACACATGCTCCAGGGATCTAAACCTTGTCATCACAATGAACAAAACATGCTGGAGGGATAGGTTCCTGATGGAGAGACTCCCCAGACTCCGGAATAGACTGCCCATACATGTCAAGCAGAGCGTCTGTTTGGCCCTCTTCAAAAGTAACCTTGATGACTGGATGGGAGATAGGACATTCACCCAGGGGATCACATCAGTCACCCTGCTAGACAGGGGTCCAGGGAAGTAAATACTGTGAGAAGAAATAACCAGGGAATTGTTATGGCTATGCTTATATAGGCCCTAGTGCCAATAGCCTAGTACAAACCTATGAACCTACTCATGGGGAGCACAGGGGGTGAAGCCTATACCGACTCTGTCAGGCATCCAGTATGCAATACCAACAGCAGTGGTATAGCTGGTGTCCCTGAGCACCACAACTGAGCAGTTGCTTCCTGTGCTGTTGCAGACATATGTGCAGTAGGGGAGATGACTGTGTGTAGTGGATGAAGACAAAGTAGGCTCTGTGCTTGTTGTGCAGATTTGCATGACAGATCCCATTCTCATTTGCACGCTAAGTAGACAGTGCTCCAAAATGAGAACCTGCCCCTACTTTGCCTCAAACAATGGTATGTCTTCCCTGTTATGGACAGTTTGTATTGCACTTGTCCACCAGACAAGGTGTACATATCCTAGCAGAGGATGATGTAGGCCTGTCGGATATACTTGACCACATGCATCTGTACAAATGCACATATAGCACTTGTGTGTATGTATGTAAATTGGTTCCAGTCCTTGGTGATGGTTTGGGGCCTGTGAGGGTGTGTATACCCCCTAGGAGGATGTATTCCATGTTGGAGGTGTATGCATGACTGCCCTAGGTGGAAGGGTATTGTGTGGGATGGTGACTGCCAACATGACTGCATGATGGTTGCTTTGCCATGGAGGATGACACTGTAGGGGTGCGGCAGTGTTAACCGGTGTTGTGTAATGTCAACTGCAATACAGCTTCACCTCATATGGGAGTAGCCTCTGGCCACACCAAGATGTTCCTACATCCACTGGTGATGACTTACTGGCCATTTGTGTGCTGGCCTGGGTACATCTTACAATGTATGTTAGGGTCATTCAACTGACCCAGAATCAGGGTACAGACCCAACTCTGAATACAGTTGATGAGGTCCATATAGGCAGAATATACTTCCTGGTCACATGTAGTGGTCAATAGCTAGCTGTGAATTGAATAGGTTTGTGCTGGCAATGGTGAACTGCCCCTGCATTTTCTCTGTGCATTTTACCACCTGTACAACGTGGAGGTGTGTATGTGTCTCATATATATGGAAACCCCATGTCCCATGGCATTACTAGCTGCACTTTGGCTTCTGAATGCATGATAGGAAGGTTGACCATGTAAGGCTGGAGTGCTCTCTGCACCTTTGAACCATGATATGTGCGACTGCAAAAATGTCTCCAGTTCCCAGGGTTAGGAATGTTTGCAATGAGGGCAAAGTCATGTCTATACCTGTAACATTTAGCAGCACTGGCTTCAATGTGTGCTGCACTGACACTTGCATGTTGATAGTGATAACTTCACTAATATTACTCATGGAGTCACTATGGGACAGCTGGGAACCACTGCCAGACACATGAAGACCTGTAAAGACAGATGGGGGTCATCTCTTGCTGAACATCGTGGTCTGTTTAACACACCACCCCTTACTCACAAGCACTGGAACCCCTGGAATATCACAGGAGAAATGTGGACATGTTAAGGGCAATCATTCCCTGATTGTATTACGACATCTGTCTGGCTGACAGCATGATGCTACATAAGGCTATGGACATACCTGCCTGGGACACATAACCTGTGTGCACACTCATGTCTCACTGCATATAGTCCAGGGACATACATGTCAGGTCAGGCACACCAACATGTACTGTGACAGACCTATGACAGTACCTGTTGGTGATAGACAGCAGTGTGTATGCAGTATGGTGGAGTCTGTCACCTGACACAAAGGTAACCATCACCATCCAAATACACAGCCAGGTCAGAGGCACATCAGTGTGTCTCCACTGGAGTCCCCTATGTGTAGCATGTTTGACATGGGTTGATGCATGTGTGGTTGTGGGACACAGGTGTGGGGCCATGTGTGTTATGTGCTGTTTATGGCTGTGGTGGTCATATGTGTCTTTGCCTCAGAGATCCCCTTTGTTTGTGGATATGTATGGTGAGGACCACTGCAGATGTTTGTGTGTGTTATATAGGTGTGTGAGGTGTACTGATTGTGTTGACAACCTATTTGGAGACATATGCAGCACTGACAGGCAGAGAGCATGGACTGCAGGTTCCTACAGTCATTACAACTCTCACAAAGTGTGTTCCTTGGTGGTGTTTGTAGATGGCTGTCCATCCATGTACATGAGGCAGATGCTACATGGTGCCAGGACACCAATATCAACCACACTGGCTGGGGAAACTGTAGGACATTGTCCAGTCATATATGCCAGAATCTGATAGAAGAAGGCCAGGGAGACCTGAGGAGTGGGCCTACAGACTAGAGGATTACTAATACAGTAGGAAACTGACACCAGAACAGGCCATGCAGACAGCCTATGATGAAGCAGTAATAGGTGCAATGGCTACATGCAGTGCAACACCTCATAGCACATGCAGCAAGTAGCATGAAACATCAGGATGGGGGGGGCAATGTATGCTGTAATGCCAGTATGGTGCCGTTGCCCACAGACATACTGTGCTGGTAGATAGCGGGGGTATGATGTGGGGGTTAGCAGTGGATAGTGCTGGTAATAGTGGATGTGCAAGGTCTGTACACAATGGTGAGCAGTGTATGCAGTCCTATGATGTGTTCCCCTGTTCATGTCTTTCAGGTGGGATGTACAGAAGGTGCAATCCCCCCTTCTTAGAAGCCAAGACCACCACAATCATCAATGCCATGAGACTCCATCACAGGATACTGTTGGGAAGGAGCCACCAAAATCTGCAAAAACACACTGGCCTGTGGGCAGAACTGGCAGCAACAGTCAATAATGTGGGCCACCAAAACAGGAGGTGTGAACAGGTCCAACACTGTGCCACTGATCTCATACGTCATGCATGGCAAAGGGCTGCAGTTTTGGCCAGGGACTGTGCTGACACAGGTGGAGGACCTGCTACACAACCACCACTCTCAGCTGCAGAAGAGTTCCTGGCAAACCTGGCATTAGCCATCAGGTCACAGGAAAGCATCAGTACATATGCCGTGGAGGTGGGTGGCACAGAGTCCTCAGCCAAGTATCATCCGGGTAAGCCACCAGTGGTCATCATGTTAATTCTGTAGCATTCATAGTGGCAGCCTCTGCATACCTATACACATGTGTCAGGTCAATCTGCATCTGTGGTTGGGGTTTTGTAATGCACACATGTGCACACATATTGTGAATGTCAGTAATCTGGGTAGTATCACAGTTTGTACTGTACATGTTGATAAATGCACATATTATCTTGTACTATTGTTATATTGTGTGCTGCAAGACCTCTCCCCCACAACTCCATAGGTATTTCTGGTGTGGCTGGGGAACATCAACCTGTAGCCGGTGAGTGTAAACTATCGTGTTATGGGTCACCTATACCCTAGGCATGTTAAGAGCTGCCAGTTTGCCATGCACACAACTAAGTGTAACCATATTGCAATGTGTTCCATGTTCATTTGTGGTGGGGTTCACTGCAGTGCATCACATTGGTAATCACAGTAGCATATTTACAGGAGCTATAACACATTCCCACATAGATTGGTATGGGTGTAGCTATTGTGCTATACATGGCTGCAGTATTATTGTGTACACGGGTGCACTGTGTGTGTTAGGTGAAGGTCCATCACATACTCTGACTATTCATATATCTCACAGGTGTATAGCACTAGCAACAATAACTGGACATAGCTGCACTGCATGTTGTTGAGGGCCTGTTCAGAGTGTGTCTGTTGTGGTCTGACTGTGTGTTGTGCATGTCATCAGTCAGAAGGTGTGGTCTGTATAATGCCCTTGTGGCACCTCACTTGTGTGTGTGTGTGTGTGTGTGTGTGTGTGTGTGTGTGTGTGTATGTGTGTGTGTGTGTGTGTGTGTGTGTGTGTGTGTGTGTGTGTGTGTGTGTGTGTGTGTGTGTGTGTGTGTGTATGTGTGTCTGTGGATCATCAAACATTATAGTGCAGGAATTAATGTAGTCATGTTGTCTTCCCCTCACTGGTGACCATGGGGGTTGGAATGTGTCCCCCCTCACAACCTGATGTCAGTGTGTCATTGGACACTGGTGATTATGCTGGCCATTGTGAGGCACAGGTGGGGTTGTTGGGGGCTGAATCTGTCCCACTGATTGACATCCCATTTCCACCTCCAATGCCCCCCTCACATGGTCAGTATGCCCACACATACCCAGTCCCCAGAAGCTGCAGGTATTGGGCAATCAAGGGAGGTGGTATCGAACAGGGTAGTGTGGTGATTATGGCATCTGAGACTGTAGACACTAACCATAACCAGACAGCTGGTGAGGTCCCACACAGGCAGATTGACAAGGCTGCTCAAAGGAGGACTTCTGCCCATCCAACCCCTGTCAGAGGTGTCACAGCATGCATCACCCAACACATGTTTTGGTCCATCATGGAGGCACAGGCACTTTGTGAAAGGTACACCAGATGAATGCTCAGGATCATGAATGCAACATTGCCTGGCATGCATTACTCCCTCCATGACATTGGTGTTGCCTTATGTCATTTTGATGATGTAGTGGATAGACGACGGGGGTGAGACATTGTCAGTCCTTAATCATGCAATGTCTGTGCATGAACATGTGGTGAGAGTAGGGCATCGGACCCGTGATCGTAGGTCAGCAACAAAATCAGCTAAGAGCTCACGTGGCCATGCACACTCACACTTTCATAGTGGCAGCACCACCAACGCTAATGAAGGGAGGTGCTGTCCACACCACAATGTGGCAGGCCATAGGCACATTGTCCTGGGCAGTCTCATGTGGGGCACAGAGCCAGCAGGCACAGGTCACTGTCAGTAAATAGTACCACATCTGGCCTTGGGCATGGTGGTGCCAGTGCCACTCCTGGCAGAACCAGTTCCTGTGTTCATGGCTAGAGACAGTGAACTTTACATTCTGCCATGTATGTTCCACTACTGTCCAACATACCCTCATGTAGGGCTAGCACATAGCTTGACTGTGCACATGCACACACTCACACATCACTGTCACATGCAGGTCACCAAAAGACGCACACAGCACCTCTCCAAAAACACACACATGATGTCATCTGTATGTCACAGCCTAGGCCTTTGGCAACCCCACACCACACTCTGTGCATGTGATGATATCTGTGCCACATCCCTGTTATCCATACCATTGCTGCAGGGACATGCTAATATGTGTCTGATGCACAGGGTGAATCAAGTACAGGTAATAGTATTTTGTAGTATAGTAGGATTATGCCCTGTAAGGTGCTGTCTGCTGCCAATTGTCATGTGCACACATCAAAGTGTATGTACCTTTGTGCCATGATGCTTTATTGCTGTTAGTACTGCTGACTGACTGTTGTATCACAGACCTTATTCTGTTTCTGTCCCAGATGTCTGCGTGTGTAAGTTGTGGTGAGCTTCTGCCATTACAGAAGCTCAAGGTGGTGGTGTGGCAACACGGACACCTATTCATCACCAAGGTATGCATGGAAGAGTGTGTGAGGGACAATGGGGGCAGACAGCGTAACCTTGCATACCCCTTGACACAGCAAGCTGCTCCTGATACATGTCACCTGGATGTACCTTAGGATCACAGGTTCATATTTACAGAGGAGGTTATTAGAGTACTGAACCTGGGTCCCTTACTTCACCCGCAGCACAATAATTGATCAACACCTGTTGGCCATGGTACTGATGGACATAGGTTGGAGCCTTTGGACAGATGTTTTTTTTCTTTTTCCCATCCACTCAACCTTGAAGCAGTTGATGAGGGTCTGCATGGTACTGTGTTTGGCATATTTGGAGAGTGCATTCATGAGACAGCACAGCCTCTGGTTGACAAGCCTGTCTCTTCATCCCCTTTTTGTGCTGTGTCATATGCGATTCAGTCCTGTCATGCTGATAATGTTCACAGAGTTATACTCTCATATATGGGGCAGCTGTTGAAGGGCTGATCACAACATTGCCATCTAGGCATGCCACAAACACATGTGGACAATCTGACCGATAACCACTGGGACAGTACTGATTAGAGGCTGTCTACATGGAACAGGTATTGAGGGCCATGGATGACTTTGTGGGTGTTAACATAGCCTTTACAGTTTCTGCAGATGTCTGCATAGGTGCATAGCAGACCGGCCATGCTGTTAATGTATTATTGCACTGACTGAGGACTATTCAGGGGTAAAGTCCACCTTTTGTCTGGATGCAATCCCTTTAGTTATGTGGTGAACCACGTACAAGCCTTTTCTGACCACTGCTATGACTTGTTGCCTGAATGCAACATTGTTAGCATGCTGAGTACCCATTTCTGTCATTGCATGTGTGTTTATGGGGGTTGCTGCTGATATGGGAAATAGTGAGGCCATGTCCTTGCCATATGGTATGCTGACACTATCTGCATTCAGCTTGAGGCCAAGACCTTGGCACCATTCCATACCCACTGTATGCCCAACTGCAGTGTGTTAACAGCAGTTTGTGGCTCAATGACAGATTGCACACTACTTACAGTTGACACAGCCTTAGGCAGTACCTACATATGTGTGTGGTGGCAGTTACCATTCATGCCTAGATACATGTGGGTCATTGGGGCAGCAGGTAGTCACAGAGCCTTCACATGTCTACATATTACATACACATAGGTGACACAGATAGTGGTTGCCACCTTATCAAATGTGGTCTGTGGGGCACGTCTTATAGTAATGTGACAGATGGCAGGACATACCATACCAATGGCAAGTGCAACACACAGGATGCCCTTTGGTTTGCTAATATGACAGTTCTTTGTGTGACATTACCTTAGCTTACGGTATTTGTCATGACATTAAGGTGCTTCTGATGTGCAATAACTGCTCGATGCAATTAGTAGACAACTTTATGAAATTGTTGTTGTCCTACACTGTGGGGATCTCTGTATTGTTTGAGTTGTTGTCACAGGTCACACCTTGACAAACATGGACTGCAACCTGCAGGGTGGTACAGATGGTGGCCATACCTCTTGCCTCTACATATTTCTGCAAAATGGCTTGATGTTTGCCATGTATTTTATTTCTGTTTGTCATAACATTGTAGTTTTCTGGCAAATTGGTGGAAAATCATGACAGACTAACATTAGAGATTAATGACAGATATTGTCATGTCACAACTTATACCTTTTGGAAAATGCATCCAAATGCACAACCTGTTCTGGTACTTTCAATGTGTGTCACAGCAATATGTGAAGGTTGTGTTAAATGTTTGGCATTTACCCCACTTTTCTGTATGGCTTTAACTAGTTGTCTTTCTGTGAAGCATTGAGAGGTATGCTGGTGGCCATAACACAGTTAGACTGCTGCAAGGGGATAAACACACACACACCACACACACACATACACTCATGACCTGCCCTTGTTGACAGTAGAATGTCTACCTGCCTAGTTTTACATAAAATAGTTCTATATACATATATAACACAAGCACCACAGAGCTACTATAGTTTTGCAGTGTTTGCCACTACTATTTAGGTGGGTGACATTTGCAGGTGCTGTTAGGATTGCCAATGGGGGTTAACAGGCACTTAACATGGTAGCGCCATCTCAAACACACACACACTACTGCATGGGGACATGCATTGACACACACATGCACACAGAGTTGTCACTTTTCAGATTAGAAAACATACCTATCTCGTTATGTACAATACAGACTGACATGACTATTGCATGAGCCACAATGCCTTTGTGTTAGAAAAGGTGTAACTGTGCTTCTAAGGTGGATCACATCTATTGGGACCCTGAGTAAGTTGGCAATAGGGGAGTTAACAGGGTGGAGCAGCCACACAAAATGGTATAACCATCGCATACACATAAGCAAGACAGCCACAGGGGATATACATACAAAATAACATACACTCCCACAGTTGGCAATAGCCAGATTAGAACACCTACCTATCTACTTGTATGGACTATAGTGCTACGTACATATCACATGTGCCACAGAGATTATATTCTGGGGATCTAACTCACAACCTCTTACAGCAATTGATCTTGGGAATGTCTTTATGAATGGTGGGATAACCCCCCAAAATAGGGACACTTCTCACATATTGCTCTTAGAAACCTACACAAGTGATATGGTAACAGGTTTTGCATCAGCATGAAGTTTCAGAAGGATATGACATCTGAAGCTGACATGTCTGTCACTATTTGTGATGTCAGCTCTCACAGAATTGCCAATGATTTGACAGAAAACCCCATTGTTATGAGACACCGACCACATATATGTTGCAAACATCTGGACATTCTGCATAAATCTGTACAGATGAGTGGTATGGCCTGTAGAGTTTCAAATGGTGCACCTAAGGTGGATGACATCAACAGGCCCTTTAAAGTAATTCCATGGGAAGGGGGGGTCACCAGGCATTAAAATGGTATAAGCTACACACAGAAGATATGTTTCGCACACAGGCACACATATACAGTTCAAACCCCTACCTACCAAGTTGTATGTACTACAGTGCTTTCTACTTATCGCATGCACCACAGAGCTTATATACCTGGAAAGTGTCCAACTATGGGTCTAAGGTGGATGACATGAACAGGCCCTATAAAGTAACGCAATGGGGGGGGTCACCAGGGTAGAACAGGCCTCACATACACACACAGTTACTAGCATTGAGATTAAAAGCCCTACTAATGTTTCCGTACTATAGTGCGATGTCAATATCATGTGTGCCATGGAGATTATACACTGGCAGATTGTCCAACGGTGCTTCTAAGGTGAATGACATCAACAGGCCTTGAAAAGAAGGGCAATGTGTAGTTTACTGAGTTGAAAAGGCCTCAAAATGCTTTAACCTAGAAACACACACAGTTCAGAGTGCTGAAATTAGAACCCTTACAAACACAGAAGATGACAGTGATGAGATTAGAACTCATTCCTATCTAGTTATATGTGCGGTAGTACTATGTACTTATCACATGTGCCATGGAGCATATACGGCTGAAGGATGTACAAAGGTGCTTCTAAGGTGAATGACCCAGCAGGCCTTGTAACTTAGGGCAATGGGAGGTGTACTGGCTGGAAAAGACCTCAAAATGCTTTAATCTAGAAACACACACACAGTTATCAGTGCTGAGATTAGAACCTCTACCTATCTAGTTATATGCATTACAGTACTACATATTTATCACATGCGCCACAGAGCTTATATAACTAAAAGGTGTCCATAGGTGCTTCTAAGGTGAATGACATTAGCAGGCCTTGTAAAGCAGGGCAATGGGAAGTTTACTGGTCGGAAAAGGCCTCAAAAAGCTTTAACCTAGAAACATACTCACACACAGTTGCCAGTGCTGAGATTAGTACCCCTACCTATCTAATTGTTTGTAATGTAGTGCTATGTACTGATCCCATGCACCACAGAGATTACAGGGTTAAAGAGTGTCCAAAGGCGTTTCTAAGGTGAATGACATCAGCAGGCCTTGTAAAGTAGGGCAGTGGGGGGGGGGTTTACTAGGTTGAAAAGGCTTGAAAATGTTTTAACCTAGAAACATACACACACATACACACACACACACACACACACACACACACACACACACACACGGCAGGTGATGTGAGATTACAACTCCTATCCCACTCACACAATGGAGCTCACCTTTGTAGTGGGATGTGCCACTGGTTACAATTGGTATGCAAATGTCTGCATCAGGACATCACTCTATGCATTTCAGTGTGTCACACTCTATGCCTCTCTCTCCCTCTCCGTCTCTCTGTCTCTCTCTCTCTCTCTCTCTCTCCCTGTCTCTGCCTGTCTAAAATTGATATATTTGTATATGTTGCCTATATATATATATATATATATATATATATATATATATATATATATATATATCTATATATATATATACATGTCTATCACACTAAACAGATGCAGATATATCTTACATGTGCCACCTACAGATAGCTGCAGGTAATCCTCTCTGATGAGGGTGGGGAGAGACAGTTAAGGTGTACATAGCTGTCTGTATGCAAATACATGTATGGACAACACAGCTGTATTGTCAGATGTGGTCCTACACTTACAAATTACAGCTCATATCCAAACCCACATCTGACAACCCAGCTGTATTGTCAGATGTGGGTTTGGATATGAGCTGTAATTTGTAAGTGTAGGACCATGCCCAGTATGACCTTCAATAGTAAGAGTTGGATTCCATTCCAGAGCTAGCTGTACTCTGGTCCAGGATTTTGTGTGCTACAGTCAATTGGCTGATGAACCTGTGTAAATAGTACAACACCTCAATTATATACTCACCAGGGATCTCCTAGCTGTGTGCTGTCCTGGTGTGGGTACAAAGTGCATTGGACTGAGCAGAGTTTTCCATGATATGTGTGGTATATTCTGCATAGAACTGTGATTTCCTTGTATGTCAAGTGGCAGAGCAATATAAAGTAATGTGATGAAACGCTGACAGACATTTGTTTACTCACTTCATACACTACAGGGAACCTATGTTACTGCATGAATTGTTCTGGCATGCACATTCTCTATTTGTCTGGCCAGTGGTTCCCCTTCCCCTTATATGTGTCTCTTTGTTATTCGGTAGTCCAGTCACAGGCTTTGTCCACAGTTACTGCTGTTATGTATTTGTAGTTATGGTGTGAGCGGGGTAGAAGTCATAATATCACACACAGGGTTATGGATATCACATCTCTGACTGTACCTGTTTAGAAGGTTGTCCATCATAGCATCCCTACATCTGCTGTAATCCTCAGACAGTTTGTGTTGCAATGTTGCTATAAGGCTACATGTTGGCCATAGCTGTCAAACTCTTACAGACTGACATCTGGACAGGCCCATATATAACAGTCAGACACAGGCCCAGACATGGGGACAGGGTGTTAATATTGCTCTTCCAAATGTAGACAGTTGGTAGAACACTTTTGTGTTAGCTTGCATTTTCTTATGGGTATGACATCTGCTTTTCAACTGTCTGTCATTGATGTTTGTACATCAACCTTTATTGTTTTGCACATAGTTCGGCAGGCAAATGCAATGTTATGACAAGCAGAACAGATATATGTGGCATACATGTGGACATTCTGACACCCTGTCATTCCAGGGGTATGGATGGTGCCCACTGCCCTGTTGTCAGTACTAGCACAGTAAAGTGGCAGCCATTTATAACCTGCACTACACTGACTGGTCACAACCTGCTGTTCTACTAGGCACTGTGTAGGTTACTCTGAACTGTGCACTGTCCATATCTGTGGACCCCTGTCCCTCCATTGTCCAGCTTTCCTGCAATAACAAATATTGACTTTTGGACAGTGTGTACAACTCCTACCTAAGGTGTAGCTGACATGCAAAATAGTTGGCACGTCCAGTTTCAAACCATGGACCCTCTCAACCACACTATGATACTTAGCCCATTAAGCCACAACAGTCAACAGTACATGTGGTCTATGTCTTGGCAGTATTAACCATGCACAGACATAGCATATTAACCCCAGCATATTTTGGACATGGAGCAAGTTAGCAAGTTGATTGGGACAGCCATGGGAATGTGTGATCTACTGCTATTACCCTACAAACATAAATGTTACTGCATTTCTATGGGAACATGGGTGTGTTGGGGGGAGGGGGACACACCTCTCAATTGTACAAATTTCCACAGACTGTCCAGATATTTGCTTCATATTTTGGGTCCATTTAGCATAGTATTATGGTTGCTTTTCAAAATACTAGCATATCATTAAAGACTGACATTAGGAAGTAATGAGGGACATTTGAGATTCAGCCTTCTTACTCTTCAGAGTCTTAATGCAACTGCAAGACCTGTTCTAATATCACTGTCTAAGTTTGTAAGAGCAATATTTCATAACTGTCCCTATTTGTGTGCCTTTGCCACACATTTCTTTATGCTTTTGTACATATGACTTCCTGTGAGAGGCTGAGAGGTGTGTATGGGATTCCGACATTGACATCCATGCATGTGACCTATGACCCCACAGTTTCTTAGTACCCGACATATACTGATGCGAATTTTGCCACCTTGGGGACTACTGCATATTCTGGGGCAGCCAGTATTTGGTGGCTATTTCCTGTTGTCTCACATAGCTGTCAGTTGTCTGCTGCTATCCTGGTAGCCCACCCCATTCCTTTGCATACATGCAGCAATAGCATAGATATGTTCCCAAAGTCTACTACTCCATTCATTTGTTGTTAAGAAGAGTGACTTACTTACCTTGTGCCTGCAGCAGTTGTGAGGACAGTGCTTCAGGACTGACTCTGTTGGATGCATGCAGTACACAGCTTATACATGGTAAGGTATAGGTAGTGTGATGTCTATGGCAACCTTTTTACTGTGTGTGCAAGTTGGAGTGAGGTGTCAGTCTCTGGGTCCCTAGGGTGTCAGTGTATGTGCTATGCGTTGCCTCTTGGCCAAGGCCAGGGCATACTGGGCACACCTAAGTCTGCTTACAGGGATGCTCAGGGGGTTCCTCCTCTGATTCTCCCTGTGCCTGTGGGGACCTTGGCAATGGTGGGGGGCTGCGTGTCCCTTTCCTGTAATGTTCCTGCCCCAGCTGTTTCCACAGGATCATATTGTGTAGCACGGCAAATACTGTGAACATGTGTGCACATATTGCTAGGGAGTACTGCAGGGATCCATCAAATATGTCAAGGCAGTAGAAACATGACTTGAGCAGCCCAAACACATGCTCTAAAATGTTCCTAGTTTGTGCATGTGCCTCATTATGGCATTCTTCAGTGGGTGTGTGTGCATATCTGATGGGTGTCATCATCCATGCTTCCAGTCTGTAGCCAGCATTCCCCACTAGATGGCCATACATGATGTCCCCCCTGACAAATGCCTGGTACAGCTGTGATGCATGCCAGATGTGGGGGTCATGATAGCTGCCATGGCTGCCAGCACACACCTTGATGATAATGCTCTGGGCATTGCACATGACCTGACAGTTGATGGAGTGATACACCTTATGGTTGACGTAGCCTCTACCCTCCTCAACACATAGTGTTTTGATGTGCACATGAGTGCAGTCTATGGCACCAGTACCTACGGGTAGTGTGCTACACGGTGGAAGAGATGCATAGTGGTGGTCTTCTCCTCAGGGGTGTTGGGAAAATAAATGTGCTCACTAGTATGTGTTAGCATGACATACAGGAACTGGTGGAGTACCCTGAATGTGGATGCCTGTGAAACCCCCATGATGTCCCCAGTAGATCTTTGGAAAGTACCTGTAGCTAGTATTCTTAAGGCTACACATACCTTTGTTTCTACTGGGATGGGTTTCCCTTTGTTGGCTCTGGGTCTGAGGTGAGGGTGGCAGAGCTTGATGAGTTTCTGTAGTATGTCCCTGTCTACCCTGTAACTCTCTACTATCTCCAGCTCATGTAGCCCTGAAAGGTTACCCTGGGTCTGAACACTCTTCTCCTCCTCAGTCTGGGCCAGTTGTCAGCATCATCATCATCACCGCCCTCAGTCTGTAACATGTAGAGATGTAACAAAGCAGCAGCAGCCCCTATCATTTTGTCAGTTAAAATTCCCAAGCGTGTACTCCAATGGTGCAGAGTATGTGGGAAACAGTAGATTGAAAGGTGTCTGCATAATTTATACTAGTGTGCTGCAGATCTAGCCAGTGTGATTGGATGACTATGATACATTCCACCTGCCAGCTACACTATTGAGGGGTTTGAATGGGCCAGTGTGAGTGGCAGAGGGTTTATTAGTCATTTATAGTTGATTGACTTTTCTAAGCTATTTCCTTTTATTTATTTTTTTTAATTTCTTCCACTGCTAAGCCCTGCAGTGCTCCGCTCAAACTCATGGCTCCAGTGTAAGAGCAGAAAGGGCCCTCCTCTGTAAATGAGCATGTTTAGCTTTTATTTAACCAGTTAAGCAGAGCTTAAAAGCCTCAGACACACACACCCTGCTTAGCTGTACTTAGCTGAGCACAAACAAGAGCCATTGAGCTCCAATGCTTACACAAACTGTGACACACCCCCTTTTCATGTCACCTGTCTCTTCTGCCTACACTACCATGGTTCTAGCCCTTACACGGTTAGTACCTGTGTACATGGTGGCCCCTTTTGCTATTCAATAAACTTAGCGCATTTACATATACCTAATTGCATATATACTGTACTACACCAGAGCCTATGTCCTTAGCAACCACTATAACTTGCCATTGTATGACTCTGCATGCTGGCCAGTATATGGGAAACTTCAATATAGTGCTAAATATCATATTTTAGTATTTTAATTTTTTATTTTTATTTTTGCAAACTAGTATGTTTGAGCATTACTGAGCACTGCTTAAACGTGACATATGTGATTAAAAAAAAGGTTTTAATTTTTCATTAACTGTATTACTTTTAAATATCAATGGCTATAGTTTTGTTCATTTGCATGCCTATTGCACCTAATACATGCTTTTATTTGAGTTGTCACAGCCTCTGTTTTATTTTTGCTTTTTGGTACATTGTTAGTAACCGCATACATTTTTCCTGCAGACATGGCACCTACGTGGATGCCTTTCGGCTTCCGGGATCACAAAATCACCTCATTTGCATGTTTTTACCAGCAGATGAGTTGATTTGCAATCTACGATTGCTTCCGTGTCTGAACACTCATGCACGCCCCCGGCCTTCCTTCCTGGATCGCTCTGTAGCCATATTTCTTGTTCGGGCCGCAACACTATTCCTACACAGATAATTGTTCCATGTAGGGCTTATTGAATTACCCCTTGTAATAATGAATGCCTTTCCATTAGTAGTGTTTTAAAACTTAAGGCAAGAATAATTTTAAAAATTATAGTAATTTTATTAATGAAGAATTTTGTTAATTTTTTGCCTTTATTTGGTTCTATTTATTAATTTACATACACCAATTGAATTTATAATAGATTTTGAGGTTGTATGCCTTTAATTTGTGAAAGAATATGATTACAAATAAATAAATACTAAATACCAGCACAACCCCCACAAATTTTGGAAAAATGTAAACCAGCTACTAAAACCCACCCAAAAGGCTACCACCAAACCAACCACCCCTGACACTAAAGTTCCCATTGAAACACAATTCAACTCCCACTTTGTGAACTCAATTCTATCCTTAGTATCACAGGACAGTTCAAACTCACCATCACCCCAACATAAATAACACTAATACAAGCTTTACCTTCAAAACAGTTTCCACCACTTCAATCAAAAGCATGCTTTCCAAACTAAAAAAAATAATCAACAGCAGCCTACCTATTCCCCAGCGATTTCTTGAAACTCACAGCAGATGCTATTGCTATTGCTATCCCAATCTCCACTCTCATAAACAGATCAATTGCTGGAAATGATGTGCCCAGACTCTGCAAAATATCCTATGTTACACCCATACATAAAGGCGGGACCTCCACTGAACTTAATAACTACAGACCCATTGCTATACTCTCCCCCTAGCCAAAATCATGGAAAAATGCATCCATATCCAGGTGCTAAAATATCTCCTAGACAGCAACATCCTATCACCTACTCAACATGGTTTCAGACCTGCCCATAGTACCACTACAGCCCTCGTCTGCTTCACAGACACAGTAAACCATCTCAAAAACGAAGGCCTGCAGGTGTCAACTCTTTTTTTGGATATGTCCAAAGCATTTGACACCATCTTGCACCAAATCCTGCTAAACAAACTAAACCAATATCGCCTATCAAATTCTACGCTTACCTGGTTCCAAAGCTACTTAACTGACAGGCACCAAGCTGTGAAATGGAAAAATTCTCTCTCTCCTCAGCTACCCATAACTATAGTAGTCCCACAGGGTTCTATCTTAGGACTACTACTATTCACAATCTTCACAAATGGCCTCCATAACTCCACAAAGCATGCATCTATTATTCAGTATGCAGATGATACTACCTTAATCTGTGCTGCACACAACATTCCCACCATTCTGCAAACAACTCAGCTAGCATTCTCTGATCTTGAAAACAACCTTACCAGAGCCCAACTTATCCTCAATCCAAAGAAAATTCAGCTTATGATTATAACCAGTTCTAACAAAAACACTGATAACAGTCAATTCACTATCTACTCTACAAATGCTGCTCCAGTCGCTCCAGTGGCACAGACTAAGCTATTGGGAATAACCATAGACTCCCACCTAAAACTTGATAGCCATCTCAACTTAGCTATTAAATAAGTACATGCCAAACTGGGATCATTCTACCTGTGTTTGAAAGCGCTTACTGTGTGGATTAAAATTGTTTTTTATTCAGACTGCCTTGGTTGTTGGAACTTCTTTTTGTTTTTTACTTTGGTGTTTTAGACTCTGATGAAGCCTGATTATCATGTGGTAGGGTGAAAGCATGAATTCTGTGGTTTAATAAAAGTTTCTTCAATTCTAGCTGGTGCCATTTTGGGTTTTATTTATTAATGAAGATTTCAAAACTCTGCATAAATCTTTCCTAGTGCAGTATGCATATAACATCTCTGTCATTTGCTCATCCATCACAGCTTCAAAGTATAGCACAGCAATCCCTTCACAACACCGAAAAGTACCTAAAAGACTCCCATTAATGTTAAAGCCTAAAAGTTTAAGCATGTCCTTTTCACAACATTGCCACTACAATCACAAATCAGATGCATTAAATATCACCACAGTTAATATCTTCACTATTGAACAAGTAACACACAACAAATTGTTGGGTGCTATCATAAACAAACACCTAAAACTTGATACCACATTGACTGACTATATCTTAAATAAGCAAGAAATTTGGAGTGCTATATAAAGTAAAATCATTGTTAACTAAATATGTATGTTTCACAATACCTAGATCACAGCTCCTTCCTACAATCCCATACTCATCAATTATACTTAATAACATACAAAAACAAAATTTACAAACTCCAACAAACACAAATTGGCCAAGTATACAACAAATCTTCAGACCGAATACAAACGTATACTGATGTAGCAAAAGTAGAAAGGCTAGATCTACACAACTATCTAACACGAGATCCAAGTTCAGACAAAATATAATCCATAACCTACATAACTACCCAGCTATACAGAGATTTGTCTAAACCTGTAATGCTCCAAAACTACTAAAGTTTATGTGAAAGCAGCTATTAAGCATCAAGAAGTCGAACAGCCACACTGGGGACTTGTACTAAACCAACATAGCAAAAGAATATAAATCTCTAAGGAGATATCTGATCTGAGCCTAATTTGTAAATGATACACAAAACCTAAGGAAATATCTTATAACAAAAACTGAACTTGCTGAAAAAAATTAATTAATAAAAAGCCATATCTAGAGCAAGTCAACACAAACAAAACCTGTCTAGTCTGCACTCAAATTTGGAGCCTCTCTAGTTTCAATAAAATGTCTTACTGTTGCTGACCTAAATATAACAATTTCTAATAGGATCATAGGAGGTTACTAGGCTAATGGCCCTGGGGCCCTTACAAGCCTAGCCAAGAGTTTATCCCCAAAAAGAAACCTCAATCAGCACCTGTCGACCCTGTCAATAAGGGGTACAGGTGGAACCCCTGGGATAAATTTGTGGTTTCCCATCCACTCATCAAGGTTGCATTTGAAGAGGGTCAGAGAGGTGCTCTGTTTGGCGTGTATGGGAAGTCTATTGCAGAGATTGGGCAGCCTCTGGGAGACAAACCTGTCTCTCCAGCAGGTTTTGTTAATGTCACATAGGTTCAGGCCTTTTGAGCAGGTAGTACATGAGGAGTTAGACTTACAGATATGGAGCATCTCTAGTAGGACAGGGTTTGTGATTGCTTTGTAGGTGAGGCACAGATCACCCTTCAGCAATCTGTATGATACCAAGTAGAGTGATAGTGATTTGAGCCTGTCTGCATAGGACATGCTAATCTTACTAAATTCTCCATTTGAAACTTTCTGCTATGATTTTTCTAATTCAAACAACTTCACTGACATCCCAACAAGATATGCATTTGTAATCTGTTTTTGAATTTCACAAACGAGTAGTAGTGATGTGCATTGCTATGAATACATGTAACTCCTTTAAATACTATTGTTAAAATGTATAATATAATTTGTGTATACAATAGGTCAAAGTCTACAGCTGTGTGCATAGAATAATGGATCTAATAAGATGTTATGCTATTATTTAATTGCATTGTACTCTGAACATTCCTTTTTTGGAGGCTTTCTCCACAGGCATTTGCTGAAAATAGGCCTTCTGAATTAAGGTCAGTTAGCTTGTCTGTGTGTGTGCGCATGTGATATAGATAAAGTTTGATATATATATATATATGTTTGTGTGTGTGTGTGTGTGTGTGTGTGTGTGTGTGTGTGTGTGTGTGTGTGTGTGTGTGTGTATAGACAGATGTAGATATTAATATAGTAACATGCAGGGTGGCTTGTGAAAAACAAAACCATCATTAGAATTAGCTATATAACTTAAGAATCATATTTATTGGAGAATGAAGTTCAGATAAGTCACTGTGATGACACTATTGAACTTTAATGCAATGTATTATTGGACTTGGCAAACTATTTGGCAAGAGTACAACAGTATTTACTAAGACATCTAGACTGCATAGTAGCACTCTTCTGAATGCCAGCAGCATGAAATAAACAAAACAAAAAAAAAAGATTTAGTTTCGGTTCCAGAATCAGGGAGTAACAATAACATTGTAAATAGTAAAATATTCTATGTAGGCAGAGCGAAATCTACCTGGTATCCTCTCCCAAAGATAAAGATAATAATTCTTCCATCACTGGGTATCCTTTAGATTGCCTTTCTTCTGCTCCAAAAACAAATGGTCAAAAATCTGCTATAAGTATGACTGTGTGTAGCTTTCCTTCATTACCTGTAATATCTTTGCTTTTTTCAAGCTTAATATCCTTGATGATATCCTCAACCACCAAGCATCTTGACCCTTTTCAGCAAGGACATGTGCAGGCAGATCCCACCACTATGCTGCAAGATATATTACATATATGTACGTATTTATGTATCTGTGTGTGTGTGTGTGCGTGTGTGTGTGTGTGTGTGTGTGTGTGTGTGTGTGTGTGTGTGTGTGTGTGTGTGTGTGTGTATGTATGTATATATATATATATATATATAGATATATATATATATATATATATATATATATATATATATATATATATGGGAAGACTGAATCTCATAAGATTGACACCCAAAATCCTGAAAACTCAAAATCCTGAATCCCAAAAGACTGAAAACGCACAGGATAAAAACACTGACTATAGAGAAGACAAAGCATATTACTTTCCACCAAGTATGAGCAGGGAGTAAAGCCCCCCCCTGCACCCTTCATGTTTGGGGCTGCACCCCCCACACCCCCTGCTACTTAAATATATCAACTCCGAGATTGCACTCCACAGAATAAAATGGTGAACATACCTTTACATGTTTCATGACTGCCTGTTGTAACCTTAGTAATGTTCCCTTCTAACTTGCTATACTACAACATAACTCAAGTTAGTGTAGTGAAATGCAATCTAGAAGTTGATATATTTAAGTAGCAGGGGGTGTGGGGGGCACAGCCCCCCACATGGGGGGTGCAGAGGGGGGATTCCCCCTGGTCAAACTTGGCAGAAAGAAATATCCTTTTTCTTGTCTTTGTTTCTCTGTGTCCTTGTACTGGAATATAGTCAGTGTTGGTATCCTGTGTGTTTCAGTCTTTTCGAATTCAGGATTTTGAATTTTCAGGATTTTGAGTTTTCAGGATTTAGTGTGCCAGTCTTATGAGATTCGAAATTTGGGTTTTCAGTCTTCTGAAATGAAATTTTACATCATCATCATCTTCTTTCAGCTGTTCTCATTAGCGGTCGTCACAGCGGATCTTCTGTTTCCATTTCTTCCTGTCCTCTGCATCATGCTCTTTCACACCAACCACTTGCATGTCCTCTCTCACCACATCCATAAACCTTATCTTAGGCCTTCCTCTTTTCCTCTTACCTGGCAGCTCCATCCTTAGCATCCTTTTCCTAATATACCTAGCATCCCCCCTCAGCACATGTCCAAACCAACGCGATCTCGCCTCTCTTGCTTTTTCTCCAAACTGTCCAACCTGAGCTGACCCTCTAATATACTGATTCCTAATCCTGTCCATCCTAGTCACACCCAGTGCAAATCTTAACATCTGTAACTCTGCCACATCCAGCTCTGACTCCTGCCTTTTCATCAATGCCACCGTCTCCAACCCATATAACATAGCTGGTCTCTCTACCCTCTTGTAGACCTTCACTTTCACTCTTACTGGTACCCGTCTGTCTCAAATCACTCCTGACACTCTTCTCCACCCATTCTACTCTGCCTGTACTCTCTTCTTCACCTCTCTTCCACACTCGCCATTACTCTGAACTGTTGATCCCAAGTACTTAAACTCATCGACCTTTACCAGCTCTACTCCCTGCATCCTCACCATTCTTCTACCCTCCCTCACATTTACACACATATATTCTGTTTTAGCCCTGCTGACCTTCATTCTTCTCCTCTCTAAAGCATATCTCCACCTCTCCAGGGTCTTCTCAACCTGGTTCCTACTCTCACTACATATCACAATGTCATCTGCAAACATCATAGTCCACGGGGCCTCCTGTCTGATCTCATCTGTCAACCTGTCCATCACTACTGCAAATAAGAAAGGGCTCAGAGCTGATCCTTGATGTAATCCCACCTCCACCTTAAAAGTATCTGTCACTCCCACTGCAGTCCTCACCAATGTCACACTACCCTCATACATATCCTGTACCACTCTTACATACTTCTCTGCCACTCCCGACTTCCTCATACAATACCACAACTCCTCTCTAGGCACCCTGTCATATGCTTTCTCTAAGTCCACAAAGCACAATACAACTCCTTCTGACCTTCTCTGTATTTCTCCAACAACACTCTCAGAGCAAATATTGCATCTGTAGTGCTCTTTCCTGGCATGAAACCATACTGCCAATCACTAATCATCCCCTCCCTTTTTAACCTAGCTTTCACTACTATTTCCTATAACTTCAAGCTGTGACCGATCAATTTTATCCCTCTGTAGTTACTGCAGCTCTGCACATCACCCTTATTCTTAAAGATAGGTACCAAAACACTTTTTCTCCACTCCTCAGTGAAATGTTACATATGTATCTATAAATATATATATATATATATATATATATATATATATATATATATATATATATATTTTTTTTTATATATATGGGTCTACTTGAAAACACCGACATACCAAAACACCAATGACGAGAAGACAGAGACCGGAAGATTGACAACTGAGATGACCGACAGTTTAAAAGCATGAAACTTCACATGCCCGACAAACCACAATCCCCACAATCAACAAAACAAATACCTTTTCCAAAAAACGCACACACAACACAAGCACACCAAAAACCTTACAAACCTACACTAAACCTTACATGCACAACTATCTATGCACTAACCTTAACCCAAACCCTAACCCTAAGGTCCATCACTATTGCACACTGACCTAACCCACACCCTAACCCTAACTCACTTAACCTGCCCCTAACCCTAAAGTCTGTCACTATCGCACACTTACCTTACCTGCACCCTAACCCTAACTCACTTTACCCACCCCTAACCCTAAAGTCTGTCAATATCGCACACTTACCTTAACATGTTTGTGTTCTCAGCGTCGGGCTTTTAAACTGTCAGTCATCTCAGTTGCTGATCTTCCAGTCTCGGTGTTCTCGTAATCAGTGTTTTGGCATGTCGGTGTTTTCAAGTAGACCTATATATATATATATATATATATATATATATATATATATATATATATATATATATATTTAGATAGGGACAAAGAGATCAGGGTCTGCTGGAGAGTGAAGTGCCTAAGGAGGGAAGGGTCAAGGGTTAAATCAGTTTGTGTTCTTGATCAGTTGTGACTTGGTGCATAGTCCACAAACCATTGTTTGCGTCTTGATGTATCCTAAGTAACCATTGCCATTATTAAAGGCAAAGGTGGAGCAAAATGGTATATGATATAGTACGGTCATTTCCTTGGACCGTCTGAAGGTTTATTTCTCCAATTTCTCTCCATTTCTATACTGAGTTGTCCACTCATTTCCAGTGATTATGGTACTATTGACTTTTAATTAGAACTTGAGAAAGCAGTTTACCATTCCTAGATACAAGCTAATTTGTGGTATTCTTACAAGCTTAAATAACTTTATTAAAGCCTTTACCATTTCTGGTAACTTGTATGGTCCAGTTTTGTCAGTCGTTTTCCCACAGAATTCAGTTTTCCCTTTGCAGACATTATACTATACCCATTTAGGTTTTCATCTAAAGCCACGCTCATTTTTTCCTGTCTAGACCTTTTAGAAGTTCTTCAAGTCTTAGTTTACATTCTCATCAGCTAGGTGACAACTTGGTAATGACATACCTATACTTCAATAATGGTACATTCCTTGAATAGCTTATTTTTAAATTGAGATTTGTCAAAGTGATCAGTATTTTTACTGTGAGAGCCATCAGTGCACTGGTGTAGAGTTTTTTTCATTTTTCCCACTGTTGTGCAGCTGTGGAGTTGGTTTATGTAGATTAGGAGAAGTGTAAATCAAAGCTGCTCCGTATAAAGGTGGAAAGAGGCTTGCTTATTATAATACATTACGATTGGATGTCAGTAGCTGTTCCACACTTTCTTTTTACTGATCTCTTTTCTTAGAGTATCCACAACTAGCCTTTATTGTAGGGGTAGGCAGTGACTGGTTCTCCTCCCATGCTGTCTTCCCTACTTTTGTCTTTATGCCAGGCTGGTCCCCAATTCCCTTTACACCTCTGTGAAGTGTTACACAAAACAAACTTGTACACCTGTGTACTAATAAGATGGTGATTACCCATTTTGCCAGTCTCTTTAGTTGTGGTATATGGTCCAGTTTTTGTCAACCTTATCTCTTGTGCCATCAAAGTACAAAGTAAGGTCTTTCAACATTTTAAGTGTTGAAAATCCACACAAACTATAAAATAACAAACACAAAAGAACCAAGTCCAGAATCCACTCCAACATAAATTTATTTATTTAACTCCTTCTTTCTGGACATTTGAGTTTTTACTAGTATTTTTGTGGTGAGAAGTGGAGATTTTATATAACTTTATTAAAGCACTTTTCATTTCCCATATAAAAACTTTATCAGATCACATTTTCAAACCCAGCCTACTCAATTTACTCCCTAATCATTAGCATAAATCAATTATTCTGAGTTAATTCCACTCCCTTAAAGCTGTATTTATAACTACTTTAAAACGTGTACAATAATATGCTTATAGACATATATACATGCATTAATATCATGGTAAAATAGTACTTAGATATGTAAAAATTGCATACCCATATTTTACTTATAAACATTATAAATAAAAATCAGCTTTTAACCTTAAAATTGAGTTAATGGAAACTGCACTATTTAAACCTGGATAGTTGCTAGCATTAGTCTGCAGTTGCCATTTGAGCTCTTTTTGCTCTAAATAGTCATTCAAAGAACCTCCTCTATCCCCTAAAATAACCTGATCAATTATAACAAATCTAAAATCATGTCCATCATTTTCAATTATATGTGCTGCCAAAGCATTTTTGCTTTCTGTCTTTTTGATGTCATAACAATGCTGATATACCTAACTCCCGAAGGTGTTAATAGTTTTTCCTATATTATTATTTACACTGAGGAATCAAGTTAGTACTAATGATAGCTTTCTGGACTCAGTTTTCATGCCTCTGTCTCACTTGTTTTTGTTGATGGCATAAGTGTCCCTTTCCTCCTCTCTCCATTGTCCATTGACCATTGTCAGGTCATGTTGATATTGGTCTCACTCCTTTTACATCTCAAACTATTTCATTCTTAGATGCTTGGGGTTGTCTCACCTCCATCTCCAGTGATAGTCTTTTTAATTTAGTCCCAAAATGCAGTTTACTTTTGGACATATTTGGTTGCTTTACAGCATGCTTTGTACTTACTGCTGCTATAGATTACCTCCAGTTTCAGTGGACTGAACTTTTATTGCACATAAGATAGCTGTTATGGCATCCATGTTCATACTATTATGTTAGAAGTCCTTTGATTTCCACTCTTTAACCAGAAGTGCCACTGATATTTTGGAATATTCTTCAAAGTTCATCTTGCTTGTTTCTTGAATGCTCTGACTAGAAAATAAAGTAAATGTCAAAAAATGCAATACTGTTGCATATTTTTCATTGTATCTGCAAGGACAATGCAGGCCATATAATTCCAGTTTGCAATATATCCACACTGCTGCGAACTACTTTTCAGGTGTATGCAGGTCTAAGTCCTGCACTGATGGACACCATTTTATTTGTAATGGGCAATAATTGAATTCTCCCTAGCCATACTGCTGAACACCAAATAAATATGCAAGGTGTGACTGGCCTTAAGAGGATACCTAAATGCACACTACTACTTCAGATTATGGTCAATACCTGTCATACCTAAGTAAGTACAAACACTGTGTTTCCTAGAATGAAATATGTTGCCAAGCACACACACACACACACACACACACACACACACACACACACACACACACACACACACACACACACACACACACACAATTTTCCTAGGATGTGATTTTGCCACCAGCCAGACCAGTTATGTTACTCAAGGTTTCAGTTATTGTACACTTCTCCATTGTGCCAACCAATATTAAATTGAACTATATTATAACCAAACAGTATCCCTTTAAACAAGGGTAGATACCAACAGTCAGACAAGTGCAATAAGGTTACCTTATGAGGTAATACAGAAGATACAAGCCACATTATTTTATAATTGAATAAATAAAAACATTTAATAGAAAATCATTTAGAAAAAAAAAAGAAAAAATGAATTAAATATGCAAGTAACTGACTGAGTACACATGAAAGAATTTAAGAAAATATTTTATACAGATAGTTGTCAACTGAATAGCTCTTACTGCCCATAAATAGCCTTATTCCTACAACTTTTCTAGAAAGTACTTCAGTGCAACTACCACTGAGCCACTAAAAGCATTCAGTGACTACAAATGAGAAACAGGCAGATTATCAAGATTTGATCATTCTGTCTCTGGGAAAGAAGGCTGTGTTTTCTCTCCTTCATCGTCACTGTAAAAATATTTGCTACTTTAGGCTTTGACTAGACATGATAAAGTCTATAATCTAAAGTAAATAGGTAAATACAGAAGTTCTGATTCAGTTATGTCTTCAAGTTAGAGATAACCCAAATGAAAACAATCCAAACAAAAAGCTCAGTGTCCTTCCTTGATCTGATGCCCCTTCAACTTTAAGTTGTGGAGCAAAAAAAAACAGTAGCATGAGTATTTATTTCTGTACTGTAATTTGGAAATGGCTGTACAGAACTGAATGCGAGTACTGCATTAGCAAGTGATAGGGGTTAGGACCTGGAGCTGCCAAATACCTTGTGCATATGGCAACTGTTCATTTCACCCACCTTAGCTATTCCTCTGACCTATATCCACTAATCTGTGCATGTGTGCCCATGAAAAATGTCAACAGGATCTACTATCTTTGGACACTGCTTACATCTTCTTAGCACCCAGTTCCCCAAATCATGATTGGCCTCTGCTCTTCAGCCAAGGTCCTGTTATCAGAGCAGTAACATGAGCCAGACAGAAAATGCCTTATCTCCCTCCCACCTCACCCCCAGAATGATTGCTCTCATCTTTCCCTTCCTTTGTTGTTAAGCTCCTGAGCTACTAGATAAACTCAGGTCACCTGGACTGTTGTCAGGATGTCACCCTTCTGTTACTAGTGTAAACAAGCAGTGCTCCTTTTGGTAGAAATGATTGCGAAAATGGTTCCATTCTATTACACACAGACTCGTATCATTACTGAAAGAACAGCTATAAAGTTCTCACATCTAATAAAATACACAATTATTGACAGCAATTCTTACTTATCAGTTACTTGCTTATTCAGGAACTGCTCAATCCTTTTTCTCATTACTAAATATACTGACTGGTGCATTATTTCACCATTAATGTATTTTATTTACAGTTTCTTAAATAGCACTTTGTGAAATGTGTGCTCCCATCTATTCAAAAATCATACTACATATTAAATTAAAATCCATTGATTGCCCCAGAATCAGACTGTATAAGCCATTTAAAAAATAGTATTTTGTAAAATGTAAAATGGGGTTTACTTCTATAAAAAAGCATGGTCTTTATTAAATAAAATTGACTGACTCCAGAACCACACTGGACAATTCCTTTAATAAAGACATCTGTTGAAAGCCTTTTTTTCTAGTAAAATCACTTTAAACTGCTTATATTGCTATTTTGCTAACATGGCCAACTTGTCTACCATTTTTCATCAGCAGAGATTTACTCATCTGTTGCCAAATGATGTTCTTTCTACCTTATGTTTTATAATTTTACCACTTTTAAACAGATAATGCTAGTATTTGTAAGATGGCTTTATTCCAAATTACTGCATGTTTGCCCCAAGCATAATTAACAGTAAACTACTAGTAGGTGACTGGTCAGGGAATGTCCTGTTCAGTGTGTCTTGCTTTTCATATGGTATATCCAGGAGACATATGTGTATGCCTTTCTTCATGTGTGAATTCTGCATATCTAAGCACCTTTTTTCAATATTTTTCTTTTGAAACATAAAATACAGTGACAAACAGCAGTGGAGATAAAAAGGTCGAATTAGGAAGTGCATTATTTCATTTATGAATAAAAGCTGAAAAGACTGGCATACAGTAAGAAAAATGTACATTACCAGGTCAAAAATTCCCTCAGACCACAGTACTTTACAATAAATTTTAAAATAATCTTATTGTTCTTGATAACTAGTAAATACATTTATATAACATAATGCTTTCAGAAAAGCATAAGGAATTACAAATTGAATTATGCACCAGAATGATTGTTTAGTTGCTTATTTCTTATAAGAGGCTAGGATCATCCTCTTAAATCAAGGCGAGCTGAAAATGCTTGAAGCACATAATTTATTTTTGTAATTTGTAGACATCTACACATCCTTTATTATCATAAAAAAAAAAACTGTTTTATACCTATTGTCTCCAGTGGGATTCTTTTTACCTTGCCTTTGTCAAGATTCCTTCTCGGTGAAATCATCCTTGGACTTGTCCAAAGCAGATGATGGGTCTTTGTGTATATAATAGCATCTGCATATTTGGTCTTTTATTTTGTGTCTCAATCGATTTGAAAAACATTGAGTTACAATATCAAGCAAGCACCTTTCTTAATTATGTTTTTCACCTAAATGTGTAGTATGTAGCTTCACTAATAAAGGTAGTAAACATTTAATGAATTCTGACAACATATACTTTTATTGGTAGAGTTAGAATTTCATAATTTATGCTGAACTCATTTTGATAAAACCAATATTTTACAGACAATGTTTTACGGGCTCTTCTAAATGCACAATAGCACCAACAAAAACAAAATGATATCTAAAAAATCAAGATGTGAAACTGTATCACTAAATGTGAGTACATTGAAAGGATGACTTTGTAAATGTGCAAATTTTTTTAAATTCTCAGAAATGAAAACTCAAAGCGTTAAACAAATGACATTCCTGACACTATCAGTAGTGTCTGTGAAATACTGCACTGCCACCATTTCCTGGAGATAGCACATGAACAATTGAGCTGTACTACATCAGTTTATTGGACAGACTCCGGTTTCATGAATAATCAAGCTGGGTAAATGTATTAGAGCTTCTAATTTAACAAAGGTGTAAATGACAGTTTCACAATACCAGTATGGAGCAAATATAACCATTGCCACCTTTGGAGTGCAGATGAATAAAGATACCTTCTATAGGATGCTTAAAAAATCATGTAAACCCAGACAGTGATACAATGGTGTACAACTGCTCTTTTTTATAATTCATCTGAAGCATCAAAATGAAGAAAGCAGAAAATGCAATGAAGCAGTCTCTGCAGTAACACCATTTTGCCAAGAGACACACGAAAAGCAGAATGTTTGTAATGGAGTTTTATAGTACTTTAAAGCACAGACCACTGGGTATAGTTATTAGTTTTGGTATAGAGTGGGATTTAATATCTTGTAAATCTGTATGGACTCAGTTTTTGTTTACATGATGTACTTTTCTGTAATGTTTGGCGTTCCACACCTTATACGAGTATTTCTAAGGGAGTGTTTAAGTCTGGATAGTCAATTGTTGCCAATGAAGAGATTGTTCAGATCAAAGAAAAATGTATAGAAATGTTTTATTAAAAGAAACAAGGGGAAAGGATCCTTTGAGAGAACCTTTTTTATCAGCTACAGAGATGTGCAGTAGAGTGCACAATGTGCCTTTTTTCTGCTAGAGTGATTTGAAGTGTTAATGATTGATCTACCATATCAGAAGTTTATTACACTACAGTGTGAGTGCTGAAATTCCAAATAGTTATGCGTGGTATTCAGGAATAATAGCAGTGTATGAAGCTTAAACTGAGTCAAAAGGCAACCACGAAACGAAACAATCGCCACCAGGAAGTCAGCCAAAGCTCTTTATTCCAAAACCAAGCAGACAAGGCTGTCACCAGCCACAAAAAAACATGTAAACGCCTTAATCCTCTGATAACGGACAGTATGCGTTTTCGTCAGATTCTCGACTTCTTCAGACAATCAGTACATTCAATTAACACAGTATATATAACGTTGACCATCAATTGATTAATTGAAATTGTTCTTTGAAAAAGCGACCGACGACCGAAACAGTTGTTGAAAACGAAACAAGTTGGCCGGGAGTACCTCGAGTTACTGTTTACTTCTAAACTAAGCCCATTTCCAAATACACTTTTTTATGAAGGGGACAAGACCGATGTCTCCCCAGTACTTGGGGATCTTTGCTACCCTACCTTTGCTACTTATATTGTTTAACTCCAAGATAAATGTACCTTAGAGAAGATGGAATCCTCCAATATGCAGCAATTTCAGATTTATCTCTCTCTGTAATCAATGATCACAGCTGTGAAATCAGACTTAGAGTCCTTAATCATACAATAGATTCTCATTTAGGGTGGCTTTGTGTGATGGCAATTAGGTTATTTGAGTGGAGGCATACTGTTGCATTATATGTTAGATTATAAAAGGCATTGATTTCCCCATAGAAATAAAATATGCAGTATTTATTGCATTCCACTTTAGCACACCAAGGAATTATTTTATGTAAGTACTGCACATTAAGAAAGCAATTTGAAGAAAACCAAAATGTAGCACGTGGATGACTTGATGGCTCCAAAAAGGTGATGATGGTCCTTAAAGTTTTTACTTCATTGTAGTAGAGTATATCAGAGTACTGTTTACAGACCTTCATCCTGTAGAAACAGAAGGGGATAAAACATTAATAATGACAGCATGCTAAATGGCTGTACAGCTGAAGTGTAAAGAAAATTATCAGCAAGCACGGAGGATGATTTAATATTTAATCTTCTCTTCATTAAATAACATACAAACTGTCATCCATATGATTATTATTATAACCAGCAATGTATCCTATATTTTTTCCAGTTAGTATCTGCATTTTATCAAATTTGCATGATGGCAGAAAGAGGCAGTAAGGGAGTCAAGGTTGCCCTTTTAATGCACTTTTATTCTACCTCCCTCTATCCTTTCTTATTCTTTATCCATTTGTTACATCCCTTTTGACTTTCTCTGTGGATTCCCTTTCTTCCTCCCATTCCAGCAGTCAAGTCTACAGGTCTCAGCCTTGCCTATGAAGAAGAGCATTCAATGATCTCAGGATAAGTTAGTGCCCTACAATCTGATGCATATGTTCTTTCATTTCCCCTTTGTCCTTCCACTTTAGGATGAATGTTCCATATCTTTTTGACATAATGTAGTGGAGTAGTAGCATATCCACCTCCCCTGTGTCTTCTACTTTTATGCAAATTCTGACTTCTGTTGCTTCTAGTCTTCCATTCCCTTCCATCCCACAGATCTTTCTTTTCTGGACTTTCCCCTTACTTTCATTTCCAAATGATTCCTTTGCATTTGTGACCTCCAGAACTGCACAAAGGCCTCAAGTTATAGTCTGACCAAGGTTTTGTTATATGCAAGTATTACATATTTTGCTGCCAGAGTCAGTCCTTCTATGGAAAGGTCGCAGCATTCTGTTCACTGCCTCCTACCTCTACTTCTGGTAGACGAACTTTGATATGATTAAAACCCTTAATTTTTTTTTTTGCACACAGATTATTCTTTCAGCTGATACTTTACTCCAACATTACTGTGAGCCATGTATAGTACTTTACATTAGTGTGCAGTGAACCTCATCTGGCACCTATCTGCTCACTTATTCAGGCTTTCTAAATCTTTGCCTTGTCTCTTACCCTATCCCCAACTGTTGCAGCTACATGTTATCACTAAAGAGCTTGATCCTGTTCTCTGTACTCTGACATGCCTGAAACCAACATGACAGAGAGTACTAAACTGAGAATAGGCTTATCTTGTGTCTGGACTATGGCATCACATGTCTGAATCACAAAACACCAAACACACATACGCGAAAGCGCTTAACATCGACAAGCACTTCCGTGTATGTGTGCCTGTCAGAGTACAGTGCGGTTAAGGGAAAATTCCCTTTTCCCCACTGTAGTGCAATCTTGGACTGAGAATATTAAAGTAGGGGGCGTATGGGGGTACAGCGGGTGAAGTACACATACATGGAAGTGCTTTTCAATGTTAAGCGCTTTCGTGTATGTGTCTTCAATGTTTTGTGATTCAGACATATGGTAGTCGAGCATGTGTCCTAGATCCATATATATTTATATATATATATATATATATATATATATATATATATATATATATATATATATATATATATCAGCTACACAAGAACAACAGCGCAAAACACCGACACCCACATAGCTGACACCACATGGTTGACAATTGAAACACCGACAACGTAATTACTGCACAAAAAAAGGAAAATAAAATTTCCTTTTTTATGTTAGCAGGGGAGCTACACCCCCTGCTCCCCCCACACCCACCATAACTTTAATATACCAACTCCGAGATCACACTACAGTGCAGGAATAGAAATCTTTCCATTCTGCACTACGGAGACATACCGTTTCCCCCATTGTTGGCATTTTGATTGTCGACCATGTGGTGTCGGTTATGTGGGTTTCGGTCTTCTCAGCTGTCGTTCTTCTGTAAGGGACCCATATATATATATATATATATATATATATATATATATATATATATATATATATATTTATATATATATATATATATATAGATATATATA
>NC_056739.1:407253417-407375917 GCF_019279795.1 Protopterus annectens
AGTAATTAAGCCAATTATTAAAGCTGATCATTTTGTCTCTGTATTGTGGCATCATTCTTGGTGAGGGTAGGATACTGCTCAGGGTCAGGGTCATACCGGCCTGGGCTACATAATCTGAGAGCTCCTCTATGTCTCTTATCATGTAGTCCAGGGAGGCACGTCTCAGGTCATTCACACCAGCATGGACAATGACTGAGTCATACTTGTACTTGCTGTGGAGTGACCTGAGTGCTTGTGTTATGTGGCGGATTCTAGCGCCTGACAGGCAGCTTACTGTGATCTTTTCCTTGTTCAGTCTGGTGAGTGGGACGTCAGTGTGTCTGACTATGGAGTCACCTATAACAAGTGTGTCTGGCATTGTGTTTGGCCTTAAGTGCTGTGACTGTTTAGCACACTGACTTTGAGAACTATGTGTTGCATGTCTTATGTCTTGAGATGGCAGTTGCTTGGGTGTCTGCTTTGGAGGCCTCTGTAGTTTTGGTAGATTTTTGATCAGTGCCTCCGAGTATGTCTTTGTGTGTTTATGTGTTTGTTTTGCAGTTGTGATAGTTCTATGTGAAACTGGGTTTGTGGTGTGCGTGGTTTCCTTCTCCTCCTGTCTGGTCTTGCCAGTCCTGAGTTGAGAGAGCTCAGCCTCCAATTTGGCTATATAGTTGCATCTCTCACATGTATTTGTGTTTTGTGGGAGAAGGAGTGGGTTGTCTGTGTACATGAGGCAATTGTAACATTTTATGATATATATGATGATGTAATTATATATTATTATATTATATTATATATTATATTATATTATATATTATATATTATATATTATTATTATATTATTATCATTATATCATATATATGATAATATAATTATATATTATTTTTTATATATATATATATATATATATATATATATATATATATAGGTTCATAGGTAGGTACTAGGTTATCTGCCCGAGGGCATTTATAAGCCTAGCCAGAGTGTGTTAGCTTTTGCCACCCCATTGATTAATTAACTGAGCCTTTGTCAAGAAAAGCCAATGAAGTGATTCCAGGGGTGTATTTTCTGTTACCCATCCACTCGTCAAGGTTTCTCTTGAAGAGTGTTAGTGAGGGGCTCTGCCTAATGTAGTTAGGAATTTTGTTCCAAAGCATGGGAGTCTCTGTGATAGGATTCTATCCCTCCAGCATGTTCTATTTATTGTTGTGGTGAGGTTTAGCTCACTAGAGCAAGTGGCTCGCAGTGACCTGGATTTCTTTAGGTGGAGCATGTCCATCAATTCTGAGTTGGACATGACTTTGTAAGTCAAGCAGTAAGCAATATACCACTGAGTACACCTGGAGTTTTTCCAGTCGGGCTGCATAGGACATATGTTTGAGGCCAGTAATCCTCTTGGTGAGGTACTTTTGTGGTCTTTCTAGCTGTTGGAAGTGTCTTGTCAGGTACATTCAAATGGGGCATTGTACTCTATGATGGGTCTGATGAGTGACGAGTAGAGGAGCACTATAACCTCTTTATTTCTAGATGCGAACCCTTTAGTAGTTAGATGGGCTACATAGAAGGCTTTCCTAACTACTTTGGCAATATGATTGTCTAAGGAGAGATTACTATCTACCTGGGTCCCCAGATCTCTTATTACCTCTTCTGTATTAAGGGGGTTTCCACCTATCTGATAATTCATGGGTGTTTTGTTTTTCCCAAACAGGATGACTATGCATTTTTTGGCATTTAGCTTGAGACCATGACTTTGACACCAGGTGTCCGTCTCAGGAAGGCCCTTTTGGAGAATATCCATGTCAGCTGGAGAGTCAGTTATGGCACCCAGTTTGCAGTCATCGGTGAACTTGGTTAGCCATAGTCCTCCTATGTTTGCCTGTACTTCTGAGAAGTATATGCCAAACAGTAGGGGTCCCAGGACCGAGCCTTGTGGGACACCACTTCTGACTGGTTTAGAGTCGGACCTGGAGCCCGCTATTCTTACCATGTGAGTTCTGTCTGTAAGTCAGTTGGCAACCCATCTCATGACGTAGGGGTTTATGTTCAGGCTGGTGAGTTTTTCTATAATTCCTGAGTGGAGGGTGGTGTCAAAAGCCTTTGTGAGATCAAGGTAGGCTGTGTGAACCACCTTGCCCTCATCTATGGACTCGGTGACTGTCTCAAAGAAGTCAACCAGGTTTAGTAGGCATGATCTTCCCTTAACAAAGCCAAACTGGGTTGGGTTAAGTGTTTGGAGGTTCCCAAAGGCTTTGTTAATGAGTACCATGATGATGCGCTCCATAGCCTTACAGACCAGGCTAGTCAGGCTTATGGGGCTATAGTTACCAGGGTCAGTTGTGGCCCCTCCTTTGTTGAGTGGAATAACCATTGCTGTGTGCTATTCTATGGGCACGTAGCCTGTGGAGAGGCTGAGGTTGAACAGTGTGTTTAGGTGGGGGGTTAGTTCATTCTGTAGTTCGTGCAAGATGCAGTCTGGGACACCGTCTGGCCCCATTGACGCTGTGCTTTTGGCTTTTGAAAGGGCTGTTTTCACCTGTGCATCTGTGATTTCTGGGATATTACACTTTTTTGGTACTGTTGTGGACCCTGGGGGTGAGAGGGGGAAGTTTGCACTGAATCTATCTGACAGGATGTTGGCAATATCAGTAGGTTCAGTATATTTTGTGCTATTTTGCACTAGCTCAGAGCATATCTGTGAGTTGCCACTTAGATTCTTGACATATCTAAAGGCTTTGTGGTTATCTTTTGAATCCTTGGCTATTTTTCTTTCGAAGGTAGTCTTGGATGATTTTATGAGGGACCTTAGTTTCTTACTGATAATGATCAGGGATGTCTTTCCTTCTTGGGATTTGCTTTTTTTCTGAACTAGTTTCCTCCTTCTATTGTATAGCCTGTTTTTTGCAGGGGTCCACCAGACTGGTTTCCTTCTCTTAGAGGAGTGAGTCTTTGTTTTGCTAGGGATGGCATGATCCATGCATCCTTGTAGGTGCTCATAGATTGCATTTGTAAAGGTTCCTGCATCTTGGACACTGTTATGCTTTATCGTGGGGACTGTGAAACTTACCACCTCTGTCTTAAGTAAGGTGAAGTTTGCTATAGAAAAGTTTTTCACTGTGGTTTCCTTGGTTGGGGGTGGTGGTGTGGTGTGGACATCCAGAGTGATTAGTTTATTGTCTGATCTAACCAGTGACGGGTTGACCTCTGGTGCGGAACATCTGTCGCCCATGTTGGTGATGACCACGTCCAATATATTTTCACCTCTGGTAGGGGAGTTTACCAGCTGATCCAGGGCATTTGAGTTGATAAATTCCAGGAAGCGCTGGACCTCGGAGTTTGTACTTGAGTAGTTTTCCCATTTAATGGTAGGGTAATTGGATTCCCCCAATATCAGGGTGTTCGGTAGGACCTTCATGTTTTTCAGTGTCTCCGGAAAGGTTGAGTGGTGGTCCTGTGTCATGGAGGGTGATCTGTAGCAGGCCACAATTTGCATTGTAGATTTGCCTGATGTTAGTTGCACATGGATGATCTAAGAGGTATCATACTGCACCACTAACCTGGAGGTGTAGGTATCCTTGATGAATATGGATACAACCCCTCCTTTTTTGTTTTGGTCCATGTTCTGTTGCTGAAATGTGTGGTATGAGTTGTAGCCTGGTAGTGCTGGGGTGTTCTGTGGAGCCTTGAACCAGGTTTCAGTTACTGCACAGATGTTGACATTCTCCATACTGAGGAGTGCTTCAAAACCATGCATTTTGAGATTTAAACTACTGGTGTTGAGTAGCATAACCCTCTTTTTTTTATTTGTGCTGTTTACGGAGGTGGGTTTGAATTTTGAGCCTTGCCTTAAAAAGGCACTATGTGGGCAGCAAGAGCCTTGGCCAGTATTCGAAAGCCTAGAAGTGACAGGTGTAAGCCGTTTCTTGAGAAGCAACGAGGCCTGTCAAGCATGTCGTCCCAGGCTGACAGACACTGGATCCCCTTTGAATAATACCAGAAGCTTAGCCAATTGTTGAAATTGAACATTTTTTTCTTTATACTGTGGTATTATTCTTGGTGAGGGCAGGATGCTACTCAGGGTCAGGGTCACACCTGCCTGGGCTACACGATCAGAGAGCTCTTCCATGTCTCTTTTCATGTAGTCCAGGGAGGTTTGTCTCAGGTCATTCACACCAACATGAACAATGACAGAGTTATATTTGTACTTGTTCTGGAGTGACTTGAGTGCTTGTGTTATGTGGCGGATTCTGGATCCTGACAGGCAGCTAACAGTAACCTTCTCCTTGTCCAGCCTAGTGAGTGGGAAGTTAGTGTGCCTGACTATAAAGTTGCCTATTACTAGTGTGCTAGGTATGCTATTTCGCCTTAAGGGCTGTGATTGTGCGGTACACTGATTTTGTGTTTTATGTGTTGTCTGGTTTGTGACGGGAGGTGCAGGTTTTTTGGGTGTCTGCTTTGAAGGTGTCTGATGCTTTTGCAGGTTTTTATTTAGAGCCTCCAAGTATGATTTCATGTATTTATGTGTATTTTTTGCCAGTGCTGGCTTAGTATGTCTATGTGAGGCTGGAGGTGTGGTGCAAGTGTTAACCTTCTCCTCATGACTGCCTGTTTCAGTCTTGGGTGGAGAATGCTTAGCCTCCAATTTAGCTATATAATTGCATCTCTTGCATATGTTAATGTTTTGTGGTAGGAGGAGAGGGTTGTCTGTGTACATGAGGCAGTTGTAATATTGCCTCAGGATACCCAGATTCACCAGCTGGACTGGAGAGTATACCTGAAATTGCCCTTTGGTCGTGCCTGAATAATAGGGTGAGCTGCTTAGTTGCTTGGTTTGTAAGGGGTGAATAATGAGCCTTGCCCTGCTGGGCAATCAAGTGTCGGGGTATATTAGTGCTTGCTATTAGGTCTGAGCAAGTGCTGGACTGTAGGATGCTTTTTAAGTGCTTAGGTTGAGAGTTAGACTACTTTCAAGGGAAAAACTGAAGAAGAGACTTGGTGGAGCCTGGAATAATTTACCCCTAGCTAACCGGCACTGCCTGGACATGCCAAACCATGCGAACACCGTTTTTACAGCAGGGAAATGAAAGAGATAGAAAATAGCCCAAAATGGCCTATAAACTACTAACTTCTGGGCTGGAAAAACTCCTCCAGGGGCAGATGGCTGCTCAAAGCTCCCTCTCTCACAGCTGAACATAGAAACCTCCTTCTACCAAGTAAGGTATGGGCAACTCAGAAACTTGTAACACAGCCCTGAATTCAGCACTAGCCTGAAAACTGGACTATACTAGCTTAGAAAGGTGGGAAACAAGGAAACATTTTTTTTGAAAAGATAAGGCAAAAACAGTAAAAAATACACTTAAAGCAGCTTTAAATGACTACAAACAGTAAGAAATACACTTAAACAGCTTTAGATGACTGCAAGCAATCAGAAAAAGCTTTTAAACAAATTACCCAATTAACCAGTAAAAAAAATCTCAAAACTGAGCCCTGTTCCTGTAGTCTTCAATCAGACAAGTTCTAACTGCACACTCCTGCCACTGGGGTGTAGGGGAACCTTCTCCAAAAAAGAAGGCCTGGATTAGTGCTCAAGTTATACAAGCAAAGCTAGATTCAGCAGGCCTGAATCTAGATGTGACAGCAAACAAGGCACACCAATTTCAGTAAGAAACAGTTCAAATATGCAGGCACTAGAAGCCTCTAACCAGAAATTCCCAGCTCAGAAGGGCAGAGTACAGCCTCTTCACCCAATAGAGTGCAAACCACAAACCTTCTTAATGTAAAATGACTGGCCTAAAGCCCAAGTACTTAAACCAGAAGTAATACACTTTTAGAATAACAGACACTGAGCCTTCAATCAGCAGTTCCCAACTTAGAAGGATGTAAGCTACCTGTCCTGCAGACCACAAACCTTCTTAATGTAAAACAACTGGTCTGAAGCCCAAGTGCTTAAACCAAAAGGCTTAGAATGATAGCTACACTTTAATCGTGTTACTACCAAGCAGTAATAAATACAATTGAATACGTTTAAGAAGGCCTGGATTAGTGCTCAATTTATACAAACAAAGCTAGATTCAGCAGGCCTGGATCTAGTCTCTGCTACAGCAAACAAGGCACACCAATTTCAGTAAGAAACAGTTCAAATATGCAGGCAATATAAGTCTTTAACCAGAAATTCCCAGCTCAGAAGGGCAGAGTCCAGCCTCTCCTCCCACAAGAGTGCAAACCACAAAGCTTCTTAATGTAAAATAACTGGCTTGAAACCCAAGTGATTAAACCAGAAATAATACACTTTTAGAATAACAGACACTGAGCCCTCAATCAGCAGTTCCCAACTCAGAAGGATATTAGCTACCTGTCCTGCTACAACAGTGCAATCCACAAACCTTCTTAATGTAAAACAACTGGTATGAAGCCCAAGTGCTTAAACCAAAAGGCTTAGAATGATAGTTACACCAAGCAGTAATAAATACAACTGAGTACTTTTAAGATGACGTAAAAGCAAAATAAAGTAATAAAGTAAGAAGAAACACAAATACAGTGAAAGCAAATGAATAAAGTGCATTTTTTTGAGTGCGCAAATGTGATGGGCCCAGGAAGAGTATCCAAATGCAGATTTATAAGAGGGGCAGACAGTTTCAAAGCCACCATGATTAACACCAAAGCAAAAGCAGGGAGGGAGGGTGGGAAATTAACTGAAAAAACAGAGCCACAACTTCCAGCTAGATACTATTCAATGCAACACAAATAATTCAATTTAAATGATGTATTATTTGAAAAAAGTGCAGATAAAAATTTATTTAAATTCACTTATACATCCAATTGATTGCAGGTAGGTCTTAGCCAGCCAAAGCTCAGAGTTTAAGCAGAAAGTAATCCAAAATGTACCACTTATATAAGGCAGAAACCGAATATCATTGAAGTGAAACCTCTCCTACTTATCACTGGCTCTGCAGAAATTCTAACTAGCACTAAATTCTAACAAGCATTAACTGAAAAAAACAGAGCCACAACTTCCAGCTAGATAGTATTTAATGCAACACAAATACATCAATTTAAATGCTGTATTATTTGAAAAAAGTGCAGATAAAGATTTACTTAAATTCACTTATACATCCAATTGATTGTAGGTAGGTCTTAGCTGGCCAAAGCTCAGAGTTTAAGCAGAAAATCATCTAAAATGTGTCACTTATATAAGGCAGAAACCAAATATCAATGAAGTGAAACTTCCCCCACTTATCACTGGCTATGCAGGCATTCTAATGAGCAATAAATTCTAACAAGCATTAACTAAAAAAACAGATCCACAACTTGCAGCTAGATAGTATTCAATACAACACAAATAAATCAATTAAAATGCTGTATTATTTGAAAAAACTGCAGATAAAAATTTACTTAAATTCACTTATACGGCCAATTGATTGCAGGTAGGTCTTAGCTGCTCAAAGCTCAGAGTTTAAGATACATACATATATATATATATATATATATATATATATATATATATAAGTTTAAGATATATATATATATATATATATATATATATATATATATATATATATGTACATACATACATATATCAAACGTTAGTGCCTTCACCAAAAAGGATTTCTAGTTTTAAATAGCTATTCTTATGTTTGATTCTGTTTTTTGTCTGTGTTTTCTTTTCTTTTTTTTTTCTTTTTTTTTTGTAAATCTTTTTATTCATTTCCAAAAATAAGAAAACATGTATACAGGTTATTTATGACAGTGACATATTTACAAATTATTTAAAAAGGTTTGTTAAAACCTCTAAACAGATATCCAACATTAAAACCAAAATAAAGCATTTACAAGTGTGTCTTTTGTTGGCATATAATTGACTTTCTATACAATTGTTTCCTGATTATAATTTGCTACAGTCATTACTCTCCAGTATTTCAGCTACTTTTTGCCATGCTATATATAATGATGTAGTTCTTTCAGTTCTTCCTTTAATAGTGTTCATTTCCAATTGCGATACTGCTGACACCATATTCATGAATTGCTTAAATTTGGAGAAGCTTTGGATTTCCAGTTTGATGTAATGTTCTTCCTTGCAATGGCTAGGAGAGTCCACAATATTACATATTTTGTTCTTGGTACACAGTCAGGTACAGATGCATTAAACCAAATAATAGATTTGGAAATCTGTAATTTGTCACTGAATACCATTTGCAGAAAATAATTTATTTTATCCCAATATGGTTTAATCAAATGGCATTCGTAGAACATATGTTGCCAGTCTGCTTTTATTGATAAATCACATCTCCAGCAGCCAATATTTTTCTTAAACATAAGTTCCACTTTATGAGGAGTTACGTAAGATCTGTGTATGAATTGCCATGTAAAGAGTCTTGAATGTAATGAAAGTGATGTCTGCTTTGGAGAGAGAAGAATTAATTTTTTGTCTCTGCCATTTGGCACATGTCCATTAACTGATCTATAATAGTTCCATATTTTGTCATTATTATAGGTTTTTATTTATTTTTTTGTTTGTTTTATAAATAGATGATAAGTATCCCTTTCCAGTAATGGGTTGATTCATTAGTAATAGTATATGTTCTATAAGATTAGAAACATTCTGTCTTATTGATGGTTGCATTGTTTCTTGTTTGCTTAATATATATTGTCTTAATTCTTGTATATGTAGCCATGAACTATTTTCCATATTTAATTTCCTTTTAATTTGGTCTATTGTTAGAAGTTTTCCAGAGTTTACCAATTGATGACGATATATTAATCCCTTTTCTTTAAGCATGTTGACTACTTCTATATCAAATGTTATTATATTACCTTGTGTGTATGCTACTGGCTATAATAAAAATGACCATGCTTTAATATCAGGATTGCTATTAATAAGATTTTTGAAAAAATTTAATGTATAAGCAATGTAATTGGAACTTATATTTTTATGCTTATGTATCATCATATATTCCTTCATCAGCCATAGAAAATTGTTTGGTATGAAATCGGTATACTTATTTGTTACTACAAATCCTGATTTTAACCAGATTTTTTCATGAACTAGCTTCCATTTTGATGTATATTTTGTATTTAGACTGTGCAAAGAGAGGAACACCAAGGAGAAGCGGTCCAAAGTCTTAAAACTTTTATTCACAAAAAAGTTTAAAATAAATGAACGCTGTTGTAAAATCATGCGTTTTCATCCTCCATGGACGTCATCAGATGCATTGTGTTAAAAAAAAAAAAAAAAAAACTAATAATTTATATACATACACGTCATTACCCTAACCAATCATAAAATCCATTTGATTAATTAATTAAATTTTCAACTTTAAAAACTCATTTGTGTATATAATAATTTATTTATAATGCAGTTCGTAAAACTTATTAATAAAATTACTATGTTGTCTTAAAATACTAAAATGTAAAAATACTTTACTATTTCAAGTTTGTTCAGGATGGTTAATACGTTAACAAATGTCCTTTGTGAATACATAATATTTTGTACAAGTGTATTGCCAGCTGGTGGTTTGTTTAGGTAAGTATTATTCCCTGCTTGCTTTTAATTTTAATAATGACTGAATCGAAATGTATTCGTTCAGTCCTGGATCTTTATTTGCCTCAAGTAATAATTGCCACCATAACTCTCTATAACCAATACATTCCTCCCAGGGGCCACCCCTCAGTTCCTTTTTAATTTGTTCTAAAACAAAGAATCTAAACTTGTATTCAACACATATAGTGGTGTGCCTGTATAATGCATTCGTACCCTTGCACTTTTTATATCGTATATATGTTCATATATCGCCTTCTCATTGTTCTTTCTGTTTTTCCGACGTAAAATGATGTGCACGTAATGCACATAGCTAGGTACACCAATCCCCTGGACTCACAATTGAAGTAACCTTTACTATTTAACCAAAGTTGTCTACTTGCTATAAAAATTCTTTCTTTGTTTATAACATGTTCGCATTGGTTACAGGAACCACATTTGAATGTGCCTGTCCTACCTGAATTTGATCTATCACCTGCCCTGCCTTTTTTGTTCTTCCCATTCTCCAAAATGTGCTTAATACTTTCTGAGTTTCTAAACACTCAAATATAGACCCTAAAACACTTTCATTTTTGAAAAAAGAGAAACCCAGGATCCCCATTATATTCGGTATACCGAAAATACATAAGGATGATGAAAACCCACCCCTCAGACCCATTGTATCGGCAAGTGGCTCAAAAACAACACCACTGGCCAGGTTTGTTGACGTGAAGGCCAAGCACATTTGGACAAATAAAGAGAACATACTTAAGGATTCCTGGGATCTCTTGAGAAGCTTAGTCCCGGATGTTTTTGATAGTGAGATAATCTTTGTGACGATAGATGTTGTGGATCTTTTTGGTTCGATTCCTTATGATGAAGGAATTATGATGTTTGAAGAGGAAGTGTTTGGGGATGGAAAGCTTTCGCATGAGGACAAAATAGCAAGCACAAGCTTAATGGACATAATACTAAGGAACAATTTCTTGATACATAATGGCGAATACTTTCAACAGATTCAAGGGGTAGCGATGGGTGCAGTTTGCGCCCCCACTTTTGCAAATCTAGTCCTGGCAAATTGGGAGGAAAGACATATTTTTAAATCTGAATACTTTAATTATTGCACATTGTATAAGAGGTTTTTAGATGATATTATAATATTTTGGAAGGGAAGCAATGACAAACTCGAGGAATTCATCACATACATAGGGCAAACCACTGATTTTCTCAAATTCACTCACACTTCATCCTACGAGAAGATTTCCTACTTAGATGTGGAAATAATGAAAAAAGAAAATTCTTTTGAAACTAGAGTACACAGGAAGAAGTCCTATGTTAATTCATTTTTGCATTTTGACAGTGGACACCCTATTGTTTGTAAGAAGAATTTGGTGAAGGGGCAATTGGTTAGGGGTTCAAGGATGTCTAGCTTGGATTCAGACTTCCGAACAGAATGTGATTTGTTAATGGGCATGTTTCTGGAAAGGGGTTATCCCAAAGACTTTATTAACAAAATAAAAGACGAAGTCCTGGCAGGTAGGAAAGGAAGATTTAGACCGATAAAAGGGGAAAAACAAATAGAACAAACTAATATCAAACAAAATGGGTCTAACTACCAACAAGCCCTAGTTTTGGAATACAATGCTTTAAACATAAAAGTAAAAGAAGTGTTTCAAAAGGAATGGGAGAAATTTAACTCATTGACGGACTTAAAAGGACTTTCTGGTGTACCCCCCAGAGTTGTGTTTAGAAACTCAGAAAGTATTAAGCACATTTTGGAGAATGGGAAGAACAAAAAAGGCAGGGCAGGTGATAGATCAAATTCAGGTAGGACAGGCACATTCAAATGTGGTTCCTGTAACCAATGCGAACATGTTATAAACAAAGAAAGAATTTTTATAGCAAGTAGACAACTTTGGTTAAATAGTAAAGGTTACTTCAATTGTGAGTCCAGGGGATTGGTGTACCTAGCTATGTGCATTACGTGCACATCATTTTACGTCGGAAAAACAGAAAGAACAATGAGAAGACGTATATATGAACATATGTACGATATAAAAAAGTGCAAGGGTACGAATGCATTATACAGGCACACCACTATATGTGTTGAATACAAGTTTAGATTCTTTGTTTTAGAACAAATTAAAAAGGAACTGAGGGGTGGCCCCTGGGAGGAATGTATTGGTTATAGAGAGTTATGGTGGCAATTATTACTTGAGGCAAATAAAGATCCAGGACTGAACGAATACATTTCGATTCAGCCATTATTAAAATTAAAAGCAAGCAGGGAATAATACTTACCTAAACAAACCACCAGGTGGCAATACACTTGTACAAAATATTATGTATTCACAAAGGACATTTGTTAACGTATTAACCATCCTGAACAAACTTGAAATAGTAAAGTATTTTTACATTTTAGTATTTTAAGACAACATAGTAATTTTATTAATAAGTTTTACGAACTGCATTATAAATAAATTATTATATAAACAAATGAGTTTTTAAAGTTGAAAATTTAATTAATTAATCAAATGGATTTTATGATTGGTTAGGGTAATGACGTGTATGTATATAAATTATTAGTTTTTTTTTTTTTTTTTTTTTTTTTTTTAACACAATGCATCTGATGAAGTCCATGGAGGACGAAAACGCATGATTTTACAACAGCATTCATTTATTTTAAACTTTTTTGTGAATAAAAGTTTTAAGACTTTGGACCGCTTCTCCTTGGTGTTCCTCTCTTTGCACAGTCTTGGTTTTGGAAGAGGTTGCCGTTTTTTACTTCGGATATTTTGTATTTAGCCATAATGATATTGTTTTAATAACAGATGAATGCAAATATACTTGTATGTCTGGTAAATGTATGCCACCCATATCCCAATCATCTAGATGATATTTCATAGCTATCCTTGTTTTTTTTGGATACCATAGAAATCTTATTATTAAATCATTTAATTGTTTTAGGTGTGATTTAGCTGGTGTCAAAGAAGAAGCTTGTATAACATAAAGAATTTTTGGAAATATGATCATTTTAATTATATAGAGCCTTTCTTCCATTGAAAAGAAGAACTTATTCCATCTTTGTATTACATTTTTAATATTATTTAAGATCTCTTTATAATATCTAGATTGTTAGTCATTATAATTCCCAAGTATTTAATTGTATTATCGGTGGGGATATATTTATGGTATTATTTAGATCTTTTTTATTAGTATTTATAAGCAATACATTTGTTTTGTTCTCATTAAATTTAAGACCCGAAAAGTTTTGAAAGTTTTGAATTGAGTCTCATAATGCTTTTAAAGAGCTATTATTATTCTTTAAGGTAATTAAATTATCATCAGCAAAAAGTTGAATTTTAAACTCTAGGCTGTTGTCTAATTGTTTTCCTTCAATATTTTTATCCATACGTATATTATTTGCTAAGGGTTCAATGACTAGTACAAACAATAACAGAGAAAGAGGACAGCCTTGTTTTGTGCCCTTTGTTATTTTAATAGATTTAAACAGACAAGATCCCAGTTTTATATAAGCCAATGATTTTTCATATAATGATTTTATTAACAAGGTAAAGTTGTTTGAGAAGCCGTATTCTGCTAAAACTAGCCATAGACAATCCCAGTTCATCGAATCAAATGCACTATTTATGTCTAAACTAATAACATTAATTTTGTTTTTTGTGACATTTATATAATCAATTAAGGAAATAATTATTTTGATGTTGTCATAAGTGTTTCTATCTTTTATAAAACCTGTTTGATCCTCCTCTATCAGAAATGGTAGTAATTGTTTTATTCGAGCAGCATGTATTGCCATAAAATTTATAATCTATATTAAGAAGTGAAATGGGTCTGTATGATGAACATTCACTGGGATCTTTACTTTGTTTCAGAATTGGTGATATTAGTGTGTGCTTCCAAGAAGGAGGGATGTCTTTACCATTTTTAACTGATGTAAAAACATTCAATAACAACAGCAAAGCCTCATTAGATAGTCATTTAAACATTTCTGGGGTGATATTATCTATACCTGGAGCTTTGTTTAATTTTAGCTTATTTACTTGAGCTTTAAGTTCTGTCATTGTTATTTGCTTATCTATTAGTTGTACCTGCTCCTCTAATAACCTAACTTTAACATTGTTTTTAAGAAAAGCTTTCAGTACTGAATGTGTTTCTATTTTCTCATTTTGATTATTAAGTTTATGAAAGAATAGCCTAAATGCTTCTAATATTCCTTCTAAATCGAACACTTTCTTTTTGGTTTCTATATTATGTATTTCCTTGATTTGATTTGTTTTAATCTTTTTAGTCCTATTTGCTATTCTTCATTGTTTTTTAGGGTTAATTGAATAGGAACATAGTTTAACTTTTTCCAAGTTGATCATTGTTTTGTGGTGTAGCATCTTTGAGTATTTTTTATTAGTATCTTTCAGTTCATTTATTAAGTTGGGTCTGTGTTTTCTAAATAAATTAGTTTTTTGATTAAATAAACTTGTGATACCTCATGATATAATTCATGCTGCCACTCATATGGAACAGGCTTCCCAACTATGTGAAGCTGAGTTCATCTGTTTCACAGTTTAAGTGCAACCTAGATCAGTCGATGGGGAATTGGAAACTTACACCAGTCCTGGCACCTATGTCCCTTATGGACAGAGGTAGCTTATAAATGTCTTGTACCCAATGTCCTATTTGGATACAGGACATCATTATTCTTTCATTAACACTTGGGCTTAGAAAGGCCCAATGGCTTGTTAGCCCAGTGACAATCAATGAATCTGTGAATTTCACTATACAATTTTCTAAAATTCAACTAACTTACATCTATCCATATATGAGTATATCGACTATGGCTGAATACAAAAAAAAGTTAACAGCAAATTGCCAAAAATTATACATTGACTACACATTACACTGCACTTACATATTTCCCTCAAGTATTTTTTGGTGTAAATAAGCTTCCCTGCAAATCCATATGGGACTCAAGCCAACCCCTCTCCAAACATAAATATACCAACTTCATGTTCACACCAAGATATCTCCTTGTAGTCACAAATTCCTGCTGGTGCACATGTAGAACCACAGTGGCAGTGATTTGCAACAAATCATAAACTACAAATCGACCACGTCCATCTCTAAAGTATAATCCAGCCATCACAAAAATTATCTTCCCCTCCCATTACCTTAAACAGCTGCAAAAACTGTTTGACATAATTGCTGATCACACAACATCCCAGACACGCAACTGAATAGTCACTGCATTTCACAGCACTAAGTTCATTTACCCTTCAATCACATGTGCATTCTGTTATAAGCTACATATCCAAACATGTACAAATACAAATAATACACACAAATGTATATGTATATATATATATATATATATATATATATATATATATATATACACACACACACACACACACACACACACACACACACACACACACACACACACACACACATATACATATATATATATATATATATATATATAGATAGATATATACATGGACCCATACAGACATGCAGATGAAGTCATTAAAGTAACAGGAGTTCAAATACACAGTAATCAAATCAATTTCATTGAAGTACAACCACTCAAAAAAAAATAAATAAACAAACCATTTTTTGCAGGTGGTAAGCATCCTGTACCCCCACATCCCCTTATATTTATGTGTACCAAGTCTGACATCACACCACTGTGGCAAAAGTGCAAATTCCTAACACCTGTTAAACCAAGTGATCACACATTCAAAGACCAGTTATCTTTTAGCCAACTTCACTTTCTTGCAGATAGGTAGCAGTACCCAATTACCATTGGCAGAGACTGAATGATGATTCAGGCTATGAGTTGTTAAGGAGGTACTTCCTGTAATCTAGAGTTTGATTCCTTCAGCTTCCATTTGCCTGAATTGCGACTCTGAGCAGGTCACTAAACCAGTGATCTAGTGCAAGTTAAAAAGTAGCAAGGCTCCTTGATGGTCTGCTGGGGCCCACATATATGATACCAATGCTTTTAAGCCTGACATAAATAATGTAAATGCTAGCATAAGAAGATATACAGATAGGTCTGACTTCAAGTGTTAGACTAGATTCATTTGTGGTGCTGCATAAATCAATGTGATTTATAGCCATATGCCTCAAATGTAGCTCTAAGCAAGGAATGTTCCTCATTTGAAATGTTAAAAAGGTCAATGTTCATTATTGTTTCACATTGAAAGGATCTGTCACACATTCAGTGTTAAAATAGTTATAACTGATATCCATTAATCATTTATATATTATAATAATACTAAAACATTATGGAGTCACTGAACTATCTTTTATAAGTACAAAGTAACACATTTTAACAATTCATAGGTTTATAGGTTCATAGGTTTATACTAGGCTATCTGCCCTAAGGCATTTATAAGCCTAGCCCAAATTTTTGTGGCTTACGCCACCCCTTATATGAAAAAATACTGTGCCCATTAGTTTGCTGTGCCTCTGTCCAGCAGTGACACAGAGATGATTCCTGGGGTAAACCTACGATCTCCCATCCACAGGTCAAGATTTCTCTTGAACAGAGCCAGCGAGGTGCTCTGCCTCACATGGACCGGGATTTTATTCCACAGCATAGGGAGTCTCTGAGTGATAAATCTATCCCTCCAGCACGTCATATTTATATCCGTGCTAAGGTTTAAGTCACTTGCTCTAGTGGTTTTGGTGGATTTGGATTTTTTGAGGTGGAGCATGTCCATTAATTCCGGGTTGGACATGGCCTTGTATGTCAGGCACATGTCACCTCTGAGCAGACGGTATGCAACTGAATAGAGCTGGAGTTTCTTCAATCTGGCAGCATATGACAGATTTTGGAGTCCCTTTATCCTTTTGGTGAGGAACTTTTGGGGTCTCTCCAATTGCTGCAGATGTCGGGTGAGATACATCCCGAATGGGGCATTGTACTCGATCATTGGTCTGATAAGTGAAGAGTACAGGGGAACAATGACCTCACTAGATCTGGATGTGAATCCCTTCATGATCAGATGGGCAATGTAGAAGGTCTTTCTAACCACTTTAGCAATGTGAGTGTCAAAAGAAAGGCCACTGTCAACCTGGGTCCCCAGGTCCCTGATAACCTCTTCTGTGCTTAGTGGATTGCCACCTATATGGTAGCTTGGGGTTACCTTGTTTTTCCCGAAGGGTATGACTATACATTTTTTGGCGTTTAACTTCAGGCCATGGCTCTGGCACCAGCTATCTGTTTCCGTGAGTCCCTTCTGAAGGATATCCGTGTCCGATGCACTTTCCACTATGGCGCCCAGTTTGCAGTCGTCTGCAAACTTTGTCAGCCAAAGTCCTCCCATGTTGGCCTGTACTTCTGAGAAGTAGATGCCGAACAATAGGGGGCCAAGGACCGAGCCCTGTGGGACACCACTTGTGACCGGCTTGGAGTCTGACATAGCGCCAGCAACTCAAACCCTGTGGGTTCTGTCCTTAACCCAGTTTGCAACCCATCTTGTGACATATGGGTTTACATTTAAGCTGGTAAGTTTTTCTACAATACCCGAGTGGGGTATTGTGTCGAAAGCCTTTGCAAGGTCAAGGTAGGCTGTATGGACTGCCTTTCCCTTGTCAATGGCCTTGGTGACTGTTTCGAAGAAGTCGACCAAGTTCAAAAGGCATGATCTTCCCTTGACAAAGCCAAACTGGGTCGGGTCCAATGTCTGCAAGTCCTCTATATCTTTGTTTATGAGCTCCATTATGATCCTCTCCATAGCTTTGCAGACTAGACTTGTTAAGCTTATGGGGTGGTAATTACCAGGGTCCGTAGAGGCACCGCCTTTATGGAGTGGGACCACAGTTGCCGTACGCCACTCCTTGGGCACGTATCCTGTGGTAAGGCTGAGATTAAACAGCTGCCTTATGTGCGGGTTTAATTCCTCATTTAGCTCATGTAGCACACAGCCGGGGACACCATCCGGTCCCATTGATGCTGTGTTTTTAGCTTTAGAGAGAGCAGCTTTCACCTGCGCATTTGAGATGTCTGGGAGGCTACACTCCACTGGGATAGTTATCTCTCCTTTGGGGGGGAGAGGGGGGGGTGAAGTTTGCACTGAACCTGTCTGCCAGTATGTTGGCAATGTCTGTGGGTTCAGTGATTTTTGTATCATTTTGGACTAATTCTGAGCATATCTTGGAGTTTCCACCCAGGTTCCTAACATAGCTGAAAAAGGCCTTATGATTGTCCTTTGAATCCATGGCAATTTTTCTCTCAAAATTGGCCTTAGTTGATTTTATGAGTGCTCGTATTTTTTTACTAATAATGATCAGGGGTGACTTCCCTTTTATGGATTTTGTTCTATCATGTAATAGCTTTCTCCTCTTATTGTAAAGTTTGTTAATGGCTGGGGTCCACCAGACTGGACGTTGCCCTTTGTGGAAAGAGTCTTGGTTTTATTTGGGATTGCCTGATCCATGCAGTCCTGGAGGTGTTCATAGAAGGCATTTGTAAGGGCTTCCGCAGCTTGGGTTGTGGTTTCCACTGGCTCAGGGGCCTTGAAGGATACCACACCAGTCTTGAGTAGTGTGAAGTTTGCTTTAGAGAAGTTCTTCACTGTGGTCTTTTTGTTTGGGGTGGGGCGGATGTGGATTTCCAGTGAGATTAGTTTATGATCAGATCTCACCAATGAGGGATATACTTCTGGTGTGGAGCATTTTGTCCCCATGTTTGTGATAATGAGATCTAGTATATTTTCTCCTCTCGTGGGAACAGTGACTAGCTGTTCCATGGCATTTGAATTTATGAACTCCAGGAACCGTTGGGCTAGAAAGTTAGGGCTTGAGTAATGTTCCTAGTCTATATTTGGGTAGTTGAAGTCACCCAATATGATGGTGTTTGGAGATACATTTATACCCTCCAGTGTCTTCAGGAAGGCTGTGTGGGGTTCCTGAGTTTGAGAGGGTGGCCTGTAGCATGCTACAATTTGTAGAGCAGTTTTGCCTATGGTTAGTTGCACCTGGATGGTTTCCGAAGCTTCGTGCGTTGCCACCAACCTGGAGGTGTGGGTATCCTTTATGAATATGGATACACCCCCTCTTTTTGTGGTGTGGTCCGGGTTTTGGGGCCGGAACGCATGATATGAGGTAAAACCTAATAGTGCCGGGGTGCTCTCAGGAGCCTTGAACCAGGTTTCAGTTACAGCACAGACATCGATGTTCTCCATACTGAGATGGGCCTCGAGTGCGTGCATTTTGAGATTTAGACTTCTGGCATTGAGCAGCATTACCCTTAGTTTCTTCCCATTTTTGTTTTCTAGGGTGGTAGGTTTAGTTTTTAGCCTTGCCTAAAAAAGACACTATGGGGGTGGCAAGAGCCTTAGCCAATATCCAGAATCCCAGGGGTGACAGGTGCAAGCCGTCCCTTGCGAAGCAGCGTGGCTTGTCAAGCATGTCATCCCAGGCAGACAGACACTGGATCCCCTTTGAATGACACCAGACATTAAGCCAATTGTTAAAGCTGATCATCTTGTCTCTATATTGTGGCATCATTCTTGGTGAAGGAAGGATACTGCTCAGGGTCAGGGTCATACCTGCCTGGGCTACATAATCAGAGATCTCCTCTATGTCTCTTTTCATGTAGTCCAGGGAGGTACATCTCAGGTCGTTCACACCAGCATGGACAATGACTGCGTCATATTTGTACTTGCCGTGGAGTGACCCGAGTGCTTGTGTTATGTGGCGGATTCTAGCGCCCGATAGGCAGCTTACTGTGACCCTCTCCTTGTTCAGCCTGGTGAGTGGGACGTCAGTGTGTCTGACTATGGAGTCACCTATGACAAGTATGTTTCGTGTTGTATTTGACCTTAAGGGCTGTGACTGCTTTGCACACTGCTTTTGTGGTTTATGTGTTGCTTGTGGGGTGTCTTGAGGTAGCAGTTGTTTGGGTGTCTGCTTTGGAGGCCTCTGCTGTTTAGGTAAATTTTTACTCAGAGCCTCCGAGTATGTCTGTGAGTTTCCTAATCAAAGTCTGTTAGTACACTGTTAAGTGTTACACATTTTGCCCATCTGTTCCACATTATGACCAGTAGTGTTCCACATTTTGTAGTTTGAAGGTTGAGAGCTATGTTTAAAGCATTAACAGATAATATCACAACATCAAGAATGTGTTTGTCGGTTAATATCCACATAGAAACCAAGTTATCTGCAAAGAAAAATTCTACCACCTTCGGGCTTCATAGATAGAACTTAGTTTGTTATAGCTATACTAATACTGGTGGGGTCAGAATACCTCTAACTGTTTGCATATTAAATGCCACAACTGACCCTACTTATTTAATGAATAGGCCAAATATATTTTGCCAAAACATAATTACATTTTAAGTCCATTTTCATAAATAACTAGAAATTAATGACAGCAAAAGCTCAGCAAAATGTCAATTCAGATAAATAAATCTCTCATTAATCTTACAATATTTTGTATGTAAAAATGTCATTTTTAAAATTGTATAAATCTATTTTTTTTTACAATAAGTACCTTGCACCACTTGGAAACAGAAGTAAAATCTGAAGAAAAAAATTTTGCGTAATCTTTAATTGCATGTGTATTTTTTCACATACACAAAAATAATCAATGATAATGACCTCTAAGCATATTTAATTAAGGAAAGGTGAACTTACATTATCTTTTGATTTGCTTTTGCCTTCTTTTCTACAGTCACCACAGAAGACACCTATACAGCCATTAATGATTTGAAAGGCGCAGAATACAGCTTCCAGAATACTCATTCCCAGCATTATTGAGAACAAGACAATGTTCCACAAGACAATATTGGGGGGCCGAAGGCACTTAGACCAGTCTTCCTTGTGAAAGAGGTAGCTCTCACTAAAAAAATAAACACACAAATAAGCACAATTAGAGATGTGGATTACGTAAGGAATGACAGCTGTACTAGCAGGCTTTCTGAGAGAGTAGATGATACATGGATTGGGCTAACAAATTATATTAAAGCAAGAACTAGTTTAGATATTTTTAAAAAAAACACAGACACTTATTATGGGAATGACTATTTCGGTATATTGGCAGGCTAGAAGGATATACTTAGCCATGCTTGAAATATCTGTGTGTGTGTGTGTGTGTGTGTGTGTGTGTGTGTGTGTGTGTGTGTGTGTGTGTGTATGTGTGTATATATATATATATATATATATATATATATATATATTTTTTTTAATCTAATTAGCTCTTACAACAGTCTTTCAATAAGCAGCACGTGATGCAAACAAAACAATTCAGATGAAAAAAAGTCATGGAAGCATTACGTTTTACCAAACTACAGAGTATTAGGCAGACTAGTAATATAACTGATGATGGCACAGCCTTTGTATTTCTCATCGCACTTGTAATTTTATGTCAGTAGTTATCCTGGAAGTATGGGGGCGTTTAACCAGTTCTGAGCTGGGAGGCAGAATGAGTGACTCCATAGTATCAGTCCTATCAAAAGAAAAGTGTGGTGTTTTTCTTTCTTTCTTCATTCCTCCTTACTCAAGAGAATTGTGCTGGGCACAAGGCCTCTTGCAACCATGTCCATGGTCAAAGGTAGAACAGCATAGACAGTCATTTAATTCCTAGCAATAGTCAGGTACAATAATAATAATAATAATAATAATAATAATAACAATAATAATAAAGTAAAATGTGATCCTGTATTTGAAACAACAATTTTAGAAGAAAAATGTACAGGATATTATTTGATTCTGAAAAGTATACAGTAAATTATAAGGTAAATATTTACAACATATACATATACAATATAAACAAGAGTAATACATTGACAAATAATGAAGGATGCATTTTTCTTGTAGTGATATGGTTAGGCGTGCACATGACTATGGTATATTGTAGGTAGCACTGAAGTACATATATGCACCTTGACAACTTAGGTGATAATGTACACAGTTTTTGAAGGAAGCTGTATTTCGAGAGTTTCTAATCTCCCACTGTTTAGTCATCAATTTTCTCCCTGGAAGTTCACTTGAACTCTTTGCTGCACCAAGGGTGACATGCTACAGCTCATTTGTGCACCTCAAGGTGAACTTTGGGCATGGGCAGTGGTATCTCAGCCATGTACACAATAAATAGTTTTCTATATCCAGCATGAGTCTACATTAGTTAAATGAAAACTGAGTTAAGCAAAACCCATTTGAGCGACACGCAATGAGTGAAAGTTGCAAATATCGAAGAAGAGAAATAAAATAAGTAATACACAAAATCTTTCACTAACTGTTTTAAGTATCGGGGCAAACCCCCCTGCACCCACCACACCCCCGCTACTTAAATATACCAACTCCGAGATCGCACTCCATTGAAGTAAATGGGAAGAACTCCCTACAGCGATCAACATTCATTCTTGCGATATTTGTGACTTTCTCTCATTGTGTGTCACTCAAACAGGTTTTTCTTAACTCAGCTTTCATTTAACTAATATAGACCCTCCAGCATAATGTCCCCTGTCATACTATGTGAATTCTCATGGAGGCAGTTACAGTCAGTAGAATGTGTCTCCGTTACTGGCTTCAGCAAGAAATGTGATGCCACATCCCTGCATTGAGCAAACAACTTTCATTAAGTCTGCAGTCTCCAAGAGAGATTCATTAATGGGAGATATTCTACTCTGACCCAACACTCAACCCTCCCCCAATAAAAAAGGCAGACAGAACATGCCTCTTCACTTTATTCCTTGCCCAGCTTGTTTCTCCTGCAGCTCGGCCACTGCCTGAATTGGGTCTTTGTGGGCCATAGTCAGGTCTGCATCCTCCTATGCTACAAAGTCTGCATGTAGAGATTACAGTGCTGTGGAGAAGGAATTCCACTGAGACAGACAGGATGACTTTATAGTCCTATAATAGTTGTTGATTCCTTGCTGAATGTTCCAAGAGTTTATCAGCAAATATTTTCAGATATTTACTCCCTCATAACTGAGGGTAGAAACTGGATTGAAACAATTTTTAAGTTATGGTAGACAGCAGAAGCATGGTTGTTTTTGTGACAGGTAGTTAAGATTTTGAAATGAAAGTACAGGAGGTAAAGTTTGCACAACGGAAATGTCTCACAGTACATGATAACTTGAAATATCTAATGTGGACATAGGGTTTCTCTTATCTGAAATGGAGTTCCACATCAACCTTCTGTTAAAATGTGTGTATAGGATTAATTATAGAACTGACAAACGGAGCATAACCAGTGCTGCAACTCAAGAATCGATGGCGTCCAGAAAGGCTGTTTTGAAGAAACATTTACTTTCATTCTTACAGTAATAGTCTGCAGCCATCCTGGTTCTTGAGCCTGCAGTCACACTGGGAAATGAGATGTTACACTGTTTGCTGTGCTGCCACCTCTTAAAACTCAACCAAAACCAATCAACATTAAATTTTTATCCTTTCAGCCCACTCCATGGCATGGAAGTCTAAAGCCCTGACTGCAGCCTAGGTGACTCAGGATAGATTAACAGCTCAGGCATTTGTTGAAGCTTTTCTTGGCAGAGGAGGGGAATGATGAGGCCGGTTCACCTATCCTTAGCTGGACAGTTGGGGACCACATGCTTGGTCACACACTACAAGATCAACAGGCATAGACAAGGGATCACAATGCAAGATGGCTTGTACATTTTGTTTAATGTGAGGAAGCTGTTCAATTTCTTAAAAGCAAGGGACTACATTCACAACAAGATGTGACAAATGGGATGGCACAGGCAGAAATATAATGACAAGCTATGTGTCAGTATTTTGTATTGCTGGATCTGAAATGTTCCAAGCCACTAATAAAAAAGCTTCAGCAGTTAGTGTCCTTATCAGCTGTAAAGTGTCAATATAATTTTACTTATCATACACTGCTTAGCCTACTTCATGCAATATTTTGAATTATTGCACATAAGGACTGAGTTCTTTAAGGAGAAGTGGTTTGCGCTTATGGGTTGGAGTTTGGCTCATTTTTTTCAGTGTATTTTTTGAAACTTCATATCCCTGATGCTTAGTGGATATCTCTATGCATGTTGCTTGAAGCTTTTAGCAGCTTGATTGATTCACGGGTGTTGTTTGCTGTGCTTCTTTTCATAGGTTCATAGGACATTAGCAGGCTAATGGCTCAAAATCCCTTACAAGCCTAACCAGTTTTATCCAGATTTACCAAATTCTCTATCCCTAGAGGAAAAATAACTAGTGTTAGCAAGTGGGTTTTTTACAATTTTTACAGACTGCCTTTGTCTGTAAGGGCCATAGGCACCACCCCAGAAGTGAATTTGGTCCAGACTGCACTTGAAGATGGTCAGGGAAGGGTTTTGCTTTAAGTGAATAGGAAGCCTATTCCAAAGGGAGGGCAATCTCTGGGACACATGTCTCTCCAGCATGATCTATTCATGTCGGAGATCAAGTTTAGAAACTTGTAGCAGGAAACCCTTGTGCAGTTCATTTTCTGAAGATGCAACATTTTCTTCTGTGCTGGGTCAGAGACTGTCTTGTAGATCAGGCATAAATCATCATTCAGTAATTGGTACATGCAGGTTATACCCTGTATTTTTGTGGTGAGAAACCTCTGAGTATGCTCCAGCTGTTGTATGTGTCTGGCTAGGTACATTCTAAGGGGTGCATTGTGAGTGATTATTGGTGTGATAAGGCCGAGTACAGTGGTACTATGACATCCTTAGATCAGGATGCCATGCCCTTACTTATAAGCTGAACCACATAAAAGGATTTCCTCACCACCATGGACACATGATGGTCAAAGTTCAGATTACTATCTTTCTGAGTACCCAGATCTCTCACCACTGGGTCCACTCTTAGAGGAGTACTACCAGTGTTATGCATTGCAGGAGTATTTGATTTCACAAAAGGTATTATACATTACTTTGCATTTAGTTTGAGGCCATGAGTTTGACAACAATCATTAGTCTAAGTATTGTTTGGGCCATCAATGTTTGACTCCAGCTTGCAGTCATCAGCAAATTGGGAAACCACTGTATGGAGACTGTGGTTAAATAGAAATCCAAGTGGGTCTGCTAGATCATGTTTCTAGCTATTTAATAGGCACCCTGGGATTCTATCAGGGCCAATTGATACAGTGTTTCTAGCTATGGGGAGCACAGTGATTACCTGTTCTTTTGTGATATCAAGCAAAGGAATAGTAGAGGTATTTCATGGGGAATGACAAGAAGTGATGAGGAGCTGAATTTGTTGGCCAGCAGCTTTGCTATTTGGTCTGGCAGAGTATAGGTAGCGCCATCTGCAGCCAAATGAGCACATTAAGTGCTTACTTAAGATTTCAGATGTAACTAAAAAATGCTTTGCGGTTATCCTTTGCTTGGGATGCTATTTTAGTTTATATTTCGCTTCTGAAGACTGGACTAGTTCCCTGATTTCCCTGTTGAAACTAATGAGGGATATTTTTCTCTGCTGTACACCCTCCATTTTCTAGACAGGAATTTCTTCCTTCTGTTGTATAGTCTATTTATGCCAGGGGTCCACCATGGTGATTTGTTTTTCTGGCTAGACCTGGGTTTAGTTTGGTCATGTACCGCCATTTTTATGCAGTTATTTAAGTGGCTGTACATGGCATTCTTGTGTACTTCTGTATAGGTCTCCTTGTTATCAGGGTTATGGGAATCTTTAAAATTACCTATGCTGTCACTTAATAGAAGATAATTTGACCTGAAAAAATTATTTAGGGTTTTACCGTTTGAAGGGAGTTCTACCATAACATTTATTTCAGAGGAGACTGATTTATGATCTGATCTTACTAATGTGGACATTATGCTGGGGGGGGGGATGAAACACTCCTTCATGCTTGTGAATACTATGTTAAGGATATTTGAGCCCCTAGCAGGAGTTCAGACCAGCTCTTCCAGAATATTTGCATTGAAAAGTTTCACTAAACTCTCTGCCTGCATGGTAGTGGTTGAGTATGTTTCCCAGTTTATGGAGGGGTAGTTAAAATCACCCATGAGTGGTGTGTTGGGCTGGTAAGTGATTCTAGTAACTTCAGGTATGTAGTGTGATTTTCATGGTTCATGGTTAGGAACCTGTAGCTAACAATGACATGGTGGGGGGGGGGGGGTTGCTTATGGTCAGCTGGACATGGAGTAGCTCAAGCGAGTCATCCTGCTTGACCAATCTTGAGGGGGGGTGATTTTTTTTTTATATTAATGGAAACACACCCTCCTTTCATTTTTTTCCTTTTCAGAGGCTGGCCTGAATGCATGATAGGCATTGTAGCCTTGCACTACTGGGGTACTTTCTGCAGCCTTGAACCATCTCTCTGTAACTGCTCAAATGTTAGCATTCTCCAGGGCAAGGAGAGCTTCCCAGGAGCACAGTTTCTTATTAAGAATTGTAGCACTGAGCGGTAGTACCTTCAGCTTGGCATAAGAAGTTGTTCTGTTGGCAGTTCTGTTGGTTTGGCACTGCCTAAAAATGCACTATGGGGTGGTGAATGCCTTGGTCAGTATTCAAAAGCCTAGCAGCAACAGGTGCAGACCATCTCTGACAAAGCAGCATGGTTTGCCTATCATATTGTCCCAGGCAGGCAAATACAGGATTCCCTTGGAATGACACCAGTAGCTAACCAATTATTGAATCAGTCATTTTCTGTTTTTACTGTGGTACCATTCTTGGTGAGATTAGAATGCTGCTCATTGTGAGTCTCATACCCACCTGCAACACATATGCAGAGAGGTCCATCATGTCTCTCTTCATATAGTCCAGGGAGGTACATCTCAGATCATTGACATCCACATGGGCTATGACTGAGTCATACTGGTACTTGTGGTTGAGTGACCTTAGTGCCTGCAAGATCTGGCAAATCCTGCCAGCTGACATGCAACTGACTGTAACCTTCTCTTTATCCAACCTAGTGAAGGTGGTGTCTGTGTGTGTCTCATGATGGAGTCTTGTATGACCAAGATGTTTGAATGTGTGGTGCTTTGTCTTAGGAACTTGCTTCTGGAGATAGTGTGATGTGTATTTTTATGTGTAGTGGTTATCGTTGACTTGGTTTTGTTTAAATGTGATTTCTGATGGCAGCATACAGGAGGTCTCTGTGGTTTTATTAAGATACTTATGAGTACCACTGCATATGTGGGTTTATGGGTCAAAATGATGTGCATGTGCTGATATCCTATTTGTCATTTGATTTGCCAGTATGAGTCATATCTCAATTTTCATTGCATAACTCTCTCTCACATACTGTTTGTTTCAGGTTTAAGGGGTTGCCAGTATACATGAGACAATTGCTACATTGCCTCAGAATGCCCATGTTCACCAGGCTGGCCACAGAGATAGCAGGAAAGCACCTATTGATGGCTTCAGGGATTTTACTATGGGTTTAACCAGGGAAAAGAGTGGGGAGGTCTAACTGGACTGGGATGACAGCACATGGATGAAGAATGGGTGCTATATTCAGTGTGAACTGCAGCTATCCAACAAAGCAGTGCTACTCTGCGCACAACTCAGATGCTCCTACAACAGCAGGTGAACTGGGAATGTTGCAGAAGTAGTTATTCTAAGAGAAATTTTAACTTGAAAGTGCTTGCGTCTGTACAAGGCACTGATAACCACTGCCCCACAGAGAGCAGTCTAGCACAAACACTGGGCTTAAATAGAATCAGAAAAACAAGGTTTACAACAGCAAGGCCTACAGACCAATCCGGAAAGCACACAATAAGCTTTTAGGCAACAGCCCCAACTCAGACAGGTTTGCTACAGCACACTTCTCCCACAGGAGTTCAGTCAGAAAACCATCATAATATAAAAATGCAGGTTTTTAGAGCTCAGGTGCAGGGAAACCACATAATCTATATACTAGAGTAATGTAAAACTAGCAGAGACAATGTAAGTACTACAGCTGTGGAAACAGTTCAGCTTTGAAACACTACTAAACTGCAAGAAATATAATAAATAATACATGATTCTTATGAAATACAGTAAAAATAACCAGCAGAAGTTGAAAATTATACTTACTTTCTTTCTTTTAGCAGCTATTAAGCTTTATATGCATCAGATTCTCTGTAACTGTTAGGTAAAGTAGCCAAACCAAGAGCATATCTGAGGAATTGAGCCCTGTTTTCTTTTTTTTAACTGGAGTATACCGAATGTGATCAGTGATCTAGAGATATACCTGTGTAACTTCACCCACCTTTTATGGCAAAGCTAGTCTTCAGTGGGTGAACTCTTTCTAGTTTAACGCTATGAGCAAATACAAAAATATACTGATCTCGTGGCATCATTTAATGCTTCAGACCAAGTACATTTTTGAGCTGCTGTGATGAAAATTAGCACAATAACAACTTCTAATATTTTTAATCAATCTATTAGGTTATATGTAGCTTAAATCATTTAGATTTTTGCAGCATAGCACAGTATGCACTGTAGTAGTTGCTGATAAGACTTTGATGTTCATCGTGTTTCACTGTTGCAGTCATTACATTTGGGTTATCTGCTTGCAGGTAGCCCTCAGTCGGCCTGATTAACAAAGTCTTGGGTCCTGTATCGGTTGCTGTCTCTTCTTCCATGTTGTCAGGTCGTCAGGGGTATAAAACATGCAGCCGACGTCATTACATCTGTCTTTCTTGCCATGCGGTGCCCGAAGCAAAAGCAGTTCACAAGTGCCAGTTGGCCGACTCCTGAAATTTTCATTTTCGAGTTTCAGAACCGAAGTTTTCAACTAAAAGCTAAGTACCCCATTGGGGAAACTTTTTCTTGCTCTAAACCGATGTCAGTAAAAGTAAATAACTGCATTTCTTGTGGAAAGCAAATACCTCATAAAGATTTTCATTCGTACTGTATTTCTTGCCTAGGCCCTGACCTTGACGTACCTCACTGTCAGTTTTGTGCCTTATTTAAAGCACAAACTATCTGTCATTGGTATATTTGCACTTCTAAATTTTTTGGTGCTTGGTTCAATTATCCTGATATGTCTTCGGTAAGCCATCCGACTACCGACATTCTGAAGAAATGCAAAGATAAAGACAGAGACAGGCCACCTAGTTCACCTGTACTCAGTGAGGCTCTTTCGCAGCCCCTGATACCCACTACTTCAGATTTGCAGGCCTCTACTGAGACCCATTCAGATTCCGGTATGCATCGAGATGCTTCAACTGTGGAACCTGCGGATGTCTTTACCTCGGATGGGTCCGGAGCCACTGTGCAGGCACCGGCTTCTGATGGTGTATTCAGGCCTGCTGACTTGCATATTAAACCAGCACCATCTTCTTCTTCAAGGCCTAAAACTCGAACTATGCCTAGAAAACTGATGCCCAGACCACATGGTCAGGCCTCTATGCCTAAAGAACAAATGATAAGAATGACTGAAGACCTTATTACTTTAATTAGGGGAAGCCAACCTTCCCCCTCTAAGAGACCTAGGACTGAGTTTGCTTATGATACATCTGACCAGGATTCTGAAATTTCTATTTCCTCTGATGACCAGGACTTACCCTTATCTACCGATGAGGTTTCTGATGCTGAGGACTCTACTCCCTCTGCCCCCCCCCCCCCCAGAGGATTTCTCTTTTGGTGAAACCTTTCTTACTCTCAGGGAGCTTTTTTGTTGGGAAAGTCAGGATTTGTCTGATTCTAAAAAGAGGCTTAGGGATTTCTTACTCCTGCCCCAGCACAGGCCTTTAGCTATACCTCCTGTACTGGACATCGTTGATGATGCCTTTCGGAATCTAGCATGGCCCCTTACTCTTTACCTCCTGCTTCCAGAAAACCTGATAGATATTACAGGGTTCCTGACTCTCACAAGTTCCTTTTCAAAAATCCTACTGCGGATCCTGAAATCATTTCACAGGGACCCAAGGGCATTAAAGCTACTTCTGCCAAAAATCCTACCCCCTCTGATAGAGACTCCAGGATGCTGGATAGATGGGGTAAGAAGGTATACACTTCAACAACTTTGGCCATTAGGGCCTTGAATTGCCAGTTTCATATATTACAGTATCAGCTGCATATTATTGGATTGCTTAAACAGAAAATGCTGTTGACTCTTGATTGTGCTGAAAATAAGGATTTACAGGATTTTATGCATTCTGCTGAATAAGTTGGTAAACATAAATTGCAATGTGGTTTTGATTCACTAGAGGCATCTTGCAGGGCTGTGGTAACTGGGTCTACACTTAGAAGGCATGCTTGGCTTAAGGAACAATCCTTGCCAGATCATGTTAAAGCGAAATTACTGGATGCTCCCTTAAATCAGGGCCACCTGTTTGACAACAAGGCAGAAGAAGTTCTTAAAAAGATGGAGGAAAAAGCTAAATCTATGCAAACTGTGAAATAATTTTTACAAGTACAACCTCCAAGATTTAGTAGGCATTGTCCTTCTAGGAACTGGTCCTTTCCTGCCTCTTCCAGACCTTCTCAGTCCAAACCCAGATCCAGCAGAGCACCCAGGCTTCAGTCCCAGGGGACACACAGAACTAAGCAGTGGGGGGTCTCCACTTCCAAATTTTGGGGTAATAAAGCTCCCCCCTATGGTAAACTGTCTCAATGACTTCTTTTTAAAACTTCCAAGCACTTCTCAACTGACTGCCCCTTTGGGGGGAAAGATTGCACTTCATGCAAAGAACTGGGGGCTCATTACCCAGGACAAATGGGTTTTAATTATGGTGTCCCAAGGATACAGATTTCACTTCCACTCATCACCAACTCCAAGCAGTTGGCCGGGTCTACCTTCAAAGCAGTGGGCAGAGCCCCAAAAGCAAATACTCTCTCTCTTAAGCATAGGGGATATTCAATTAGTACCAGAAGAGAAAAAGGGACAAGTTTTCTACTTGAGATTTTTCCTGGTACCCAGAAAAGACAATTCATGGTGTCCTATCATGGACCTGCCTACTCTAAACACCTTTTTGGTGATTCCAAAATTCAAGATGCTGACTCTTCACCAGTTGCTTCCTATGCTAAGCAAAGATGCCTGGTTGTCAACACTAAATTTAAAGGAAGCATACCTGCACATCCCAATCAGGGAATCTTGCAGATGATACCTACGCTTCAAAGTAGGCTACATGCACTATCAGTTCTCTGCACTGTCCTTTGGCTTATCTACTGCACCCAGGGTGCTCACAAAGTGCCTAGCTCCAGTCATTGCATTTTGCAGGCAAAGAAATATTCAAATATACCAATACCTAGATGGTTGTCTAATTTAGGCAGAGAACCAGGACATACTTTTGAATCATCTGGCTTTTGTACAGAGGGTGCTAACTTGTGTGGGGTACACCATAAATGAAAATAATTCACACCTGGTACCCTGTCAACAAATTATATTCCTGGGAGCAAGCTTGAATACAACTTCCCAGATGGCTTTCCTCACACCAGAGAAACAAATTCACTTGACAACCTACTTCAAACAAGTGGTCACAAACACCCTGCGATCTGCAAGGCAAATACTGCAAGCCTTGGGGTTCATGGCCTCCTGAATTATTCTAATTCCATATGCAAGACTGCATATGAGGAAACTACAATGGTATCTAAAAAGCCTATGGTGTCAACATTCTCATGATCTAGAAACAATGATTCCTATCATTCCTTGTTTATGCCTAGAGTTCCTTTGGTGGGCAGAGGCCTGCCATCAAAACAAGCGACTGCCATTCACACTACCCCCTGCCACCCAAACCCTAACAACAGATGCATCAGACTATGCATGGGGGGCACACCTGGCAAGCAAGTGCACTCAGGGCAAATGGAACCCAATTCAAATGCACCTTCACATCAATCATAAAGAAATGTTAGCTGTACATAATGCTCTGATAGCTTTCAAGGACCACATTCTTCCAAGACAATTAATGGTAAAGACGGACAACACCACTGTTATGTGGTACATAAACAAGCAGGGGGGTACACATTCTTACCCCTTCTGCAGACTAGCCATGGCATTGTGTAACACAGCCTTGAGCTACCAAGTACATCTACAAGCTCAATTCCTGCCAGGAAAACTAAATACACTGGCAGATGGACTAAGCAGGGCCCTCATGGACCCACATGAGTAAAAATTGGAACCAAGGATTTTCAACATGTTGACAAGCAAATGGGGGAGCCCAGATATAGACCTGTTTGACTCCCCCCAGAACTATCAATTGGAAAAATTTTGTGCAAGGACTCCCCAAAGACAAGCTTGGAAAGTGGATGCTCTGTCCTTCAGCTGGAAAAAACTATCAGTTTATGCCTTTTATCCTCTGCCTCTGCTCTCCAAAGTACTACTAAAGATAAAACAAGACAAGCCAAGGATGATTTTGCTTGCACCAGCCTGGCCACACCAACACTGGTACCCCCTCCTGCGCAGTGTGTCACTAATGGCCCCATGGCACCTGCCTCAGACTCCTACCCTGCTGTCTCAGCAGGAGAACCAGATTCTGCACCCTCAGCTTCAAACACTAAACCTAGCAGCCTGGGTTATTACCTAAGCTCTCCTTTACCATCCCTCAGTACACCAGTGATGGATGTCATTTTAGAGGCAATGAGGCCTAGTACTAGAAAATCTTATGCTGAAAAATGGAAAAGATTATGTGCTTGGAACCAGTCTCAAGGGATGAGCACAGCAGTGTGCAATTTACCTTAGATTTTACAGCACTTAACTGAGATGCTTCACAAGGGCCTGTCTTTTTCCTCAATAAAAATTCACGTCTCAGCCATTTCAACTCATTATAATACAGCATACCCCCTCTTCCCTCTTCCATTGCTCAAGCAGTTCCTCAGAGGGGTCAAAAAATGTAAGACCACCCAGGAGAGCTCCAACTTCAGCCTGGGACCTTAATTTTGCATTGGAAAAACTCACCCTTCCTCCGTTTGAGCTACCTGCTACTGCAGATTTAAAATTCCTTTCTTGGAAAACAGCTTCCCTTTTGGCCATCACTTCAGCAAGAAGGGTATCTGAATTACAGGCCCTTATGGCAGTGGAGCCTTTCATCATCTTTCATGCAGACACGGTGTCCCTCAGGAACAATCACTTTTTCATGCCAAAGGTGGTATCCAGTGTGGCCTTTAATCAGTCCATTCATTTGCCTACCTTATTTCCTAATCCACAGAACAAAGGGAAATGGATACTGCATTCCTTAGATGTGCACAGACAACTTAGATTCTACTTGGACAGGTCTAAACCTCAAAGGAAATCTGAACAACTGCTGGTGGCATTTGCTGCAGGGACAGAGAGGAAGCATTCAAAGCAAACTATCTCCAAATGGATAGGCCATTGCATTCACTTCTGCTATAAGCACCATGAAAAAATTATCTCACAAAGGATCAGATCCCACTCAACCAGGGCTGCATCTACCTCTACAGCCTTTTTCAGAGGCGTACCTACCAGGGACATCCTAGAAGCTGCTACCTGGAGTTCTGTACATACTTTCATCAAGCATTACCATTTGCCAATTTTCTCTAAATCCAGAGCTGACTTTGCCACTGCAGTTTTGCAGGGCCTTATTGCTGGCCCTAATGCTATCAAAATTCCTCTGCCCATCCTTAGCTTTGAGAATCTACCCAAATGTAATGACTGCAGCAGTGAAACACAAAGACCATAGTACAGTTGTGTACACTTAACATAAACGTAGATGTTCAAATGTATTCACAGTTGCAGTCCTGGTTACCCTCCCTCCAGCCCCCTGACTTCATTTGGCTATACCTCTTCTCTCCTTTTCAATGCTTAAAAGCTTTTTGGTGTATTTGCCTTTTTGTTTGTGGTATAACCTTGTTTATTTACAGATTTAATTGGTTCATAGGTTCATAGGTTCATAGGTTGGTACTAGGCTATCAGCCCTAGGGCCTATACAAGCCTAGCCATAACAATTCCCTGGCTATTTCTTCCCACATTATTTACTTTCCTGGACCCCTGTCTAGCAGGGCAACTGACGTGATCCCTGGGGTGAATTTCCTTTCTCCCATCCAATCGTCAAGGCTCCTCTTGAAGAGGTCCAAAGAGGCACTCTGCTTGACATGTATGGGCAATCTATTCCAGAGTCTGGGGAGTCTCTGGGTCAGGAACCTATCCCTCCAGCATGTTTTGTTTATTGTGATGGCAAGGTTTAGATCCCTGGAGCGTGTAGCTCTGAGGGATTGGGATTTCTTTAAGTGTAGCATGTCCAACAGCTCTGGGTTTGACATGGCCTTGTATGTTAAGCAGAGATCGCCTCTGAGTAGACGATATGCAACAGAGTATAGCTGGCGTTTTTTAAGGTGGTCAGCGTAGGGCATCTGCTTTAGGCCTGTGATTCTTTTAGTGAGGTATTTCTGAGGCCTTTCCAGTTGTTGCAGATGTCTTGAGAGGTACATACCAAATGGGGCGTTGTATTCTATAATGGGTCTAATGAGGGATGAGCACAGTGGGACAATGACCTCCTTTTTTCTGAATGAAAAGCCCTTCGTGATGAGGTGTGCCACATAGAAGGATTTCCTGACTGTTGTGGCAATGTGGTTATCGAAGGTGAGACCACTGTCCACCTGTGTCCCTAAGTCTCTTATCACACTTTCTGTGTTTAGTGTACTGCCACCTATATGGTAATTCATGGATACATGTTTTTTCCCAAAGGGGATAACAATACATTTCTTGGCATTGAGCTTGAGCCCATGGCTCTGGCACCAAGCATCTGTTTCTGTAAGGCCCTTTTGTAGAGTATCCACATCATTTGGGGATTCAATAATGGCTCCCAGTTTGCAGTCATCTGCAAACTTTGTTAGCCAGAGTCCCTTAGTGTTGACCTGTACTTCAGAGAAGTAGATGCCAAACAAGAGGGGCCCCCCTAATGCTTCCCATTAGGGGGGGCACCTGACATCTGGGGCAAGAAAAACTGATGTAATGACGTCGGCTGCATGTTTTATAACCCTGACGACCTGACGTCACAGAAGAAGAGACAGCAACCAATGCAGGACCCAAGACTTTGTTAATCAGGCTGACTGAGGGCTACCTGCAAGCAGATAACTCAAATGTAATGACTGCAACAGTGAATACACTTGAACATCTACATTTATGGTAAGTGTACACAACTGTACTTTTTGTTTATAGAAAAGGTGTGTATTTAAGATACATTAGTGTATGGGATGTAATATTCATAGGTTCATAGGTAGGTACTAGGCTATTGGCCCTAGGGCCTATATAAACCTAGCCAAAAAGGTAATCTGGCTTTCGCCACCCAAGAAAATTATTTTCCTGTGCCCCTGTCGAGCAGAGCCACAGAGGTGATCCCTGGGGCGAATTTCCTATTTCCCATCTGATCATCAAGATTTTTCTTGAAGAGTGCTAATGAGGAGCTTTGTTTGATATAGATAGGTAGTTTGTTCCAGACTATGGGAAGTCTCTGGGACAGGAATCTATCCCTCCAGCATGTTCTGTTTATTGTGGTGACAAGGTTTAGGTCCCTAGAGTGTGTAGCTTGGGGGGATTGGGATTTCTTTAAGTGGAGCATGTCCAACAGCTCTGGGTTTGACATAGCTTTGTATGTTAGGCAGAGATCGCCTCTGAGTAGGTGATATGCAATGGAGTAAAGCTGGAGTTTTTTGAGACGGTCTGCGTAGGGCTTCTGTTTGAGGCCAGTAATCCTCTTTGTGAGGTATTTCTGTGGCCTTTCCAGTTGTTGTAGATGTCTTGTGTGGTATATACCTAAAGGGGCATTGTACTCTATAATGGGTCTAATGAGTGATGAGTAGAGGGGAACAATGACCTCTTTTTTTCCTGGATGAGAATCCTTTTGTGATGAGGTGTGCCACATAGAAGGATTCCCTGACTATTGTGGCAATGTGATTATCAAAGGTGAGACTACTGTCCACCTGTGTCCCAAGGCCACTTATCACACCTTTGGTGTTAAGTAGACTACCACCTATGTGGTAGCTCATGGGTACAGAGTTTTTACCAAAGGGGATGACAATGCACTTTTTAGCATTGAGCTTGAGGCCATGGCTTTGACACCAGGCATCTGTCTCAGTGAGGCCCTTTTGTAGGATGTCCACATTGTTAGGAGTTTCAATTATGCCTCCTAGTTTGCAGTCATCTGCGAAATTCATTAGCCAAAGACCTTCTGTGTTAGCCTGTACTTCAGAAAAGTAGATACTAAACAGGAGAGGACCCAGGACTGAACCCTGTGGTACTCCACTTGTCATTGGTCTGAAGTTGGATTTGGAGTCTGCTACTTTCACAGTGTGGGTTCTGTCAGTGAGCCAGTTGGCAACCCATCTTGTGACATAGGGATTTATACCTAGGTTAATGAGTTTATCTATAATTCCAGAGTGGGGGATGGTGCCAAAAGCCTTGGTGCGATCTAGATAGGCTATGTGAACCACCTTACCCTCGTCTACGGCTTTGGTGACTGCTTCAAGGAAGTCTATCAGGTTTGGGAGACATGATCTGCCTTTTACAAACCCGAACTGGGTGGAGTCCAGAGTTTGGAAATTACCAGTGTCTTTGTTTATAAGTTCCGTGATGATATGTTCTATGGGCTTGCAGACCAGGATCGTTAGGTTAATGGGGCAGTAGTTCCCAGGGTCCTTGGTAGCTCCCCCTTTGTGGAGTGGGATAATCGTCATTGTGCAGCATTAAGTGGGCACAAAGCCTGAGGTGAGGCTATGATTGAACATGGTGCTTAGGTGGGGTGCCAATTCATTCTGCAGTTCATGTAGAACGCATCCTGGGATGTTGTCAGGTCCCATGGATACTGTGTTCTTGGCTTTGGATAATGTGTTTTTTACCTGTGCAGCCTTGATTACAGGAACTTTGTGTTCTTCTGGTATAGCAATGGGCCCTTTAGGGGGTGAGAGGTGGGTAAAGTTAGCACTGAACCTATCTGCCAGGATGTTGGCAATATCAGTTGGTTCTGTATATTTAGTGCCATCATGCTGTAACTCAGAGCAGATTTGAGTGTTGCCACTGAGATTCTTGACATGGCTATTGAGTGCTTTGTGGTTGTCTTTAGAATCAGTGGTGGTTTTGTTTTTGTAACTAGCTTTGGAGGATTTTATGAGGGATCTCAGGTTCTTGCTGAGGCTGACCAAGGAGTTCCTCCAATCATGGGATTTTACTCTTTTTTGCAACAGTTTCTTTCTTCCATTGTAAAGTTTGTTTATGGCAGGGGACCACCAGATTGCCTTCCTTTTTTTGGAGGATAGCATCTTGGTTCTGTTAGGGATAGCACAATCCATGCACTCGTGTAAGTGCTTATAAAGTGCATTTGTGTAGGATTCAGCAGTTGTACCTCTATTGTCTGTCTACATGGGTGTTGTGAAGTTTGGCGCTTTTGTCTTAAGAAGTGTGAAGTTGGCTTTGGAGAATTGTTTTACAGTGGTTTCCTAATAGGGGGTGGGATGTGGATGTCTAGGGTGATTAGCTTGTGGTTGGATCTGACCAACAAGGAATTGACCTCTGGTGTGGAACACCGGTCACCCATGTTGGTAATGACTAGGTCTAGGATATTGCTTCCCTGGTGGGGGTGTGGATAAGTTGATCCAAGGCACTGGAATTTATGAATTCCAGAAAATGTTAAGCAAAGAGTTGGTACATAAGTAGTTTTCCCAGTTAATGGTGGGGTAGTTGAAATCGCCCATTACTAGAGTGTTGGCTTCTACCCTAATATTTTCCAGTGTATCAAGAAATGAGGAGTGGGAATCCTGGGGCATGGTGGGGGATCTGTAGCAAGTTACAATTTGAATTGTGGTCTTGCCCAGAGTTAGTTGCACTTGGATAATCTCGGATGCATTATGCTGAGCAACTAGCCTGGAGGTGTGGATATCCTTAATGAACATGGACACGCCTCTGCATTTAGTGTTTCAGTCCAGGTTAGGTGGCCGAAAGGTGTGGTGTGAATTATAGCCTGGTAATGGAGGGGTGCTCTCTAGAGCCTTGAACCAGGTCTCTGTTACTGCACAGATGTCGATGTTATCCATTTTAAGGAGTGCCTCGAGTGAATGCATTTTGAGGTTTAGACTTCTAGCATTGGGTAGCATTACCCTCAGATTTTGCTTGCTTGTACCTGTTACGGTGGTGAATTTGTCATTTGAACCTTGCCTAAAAAAGGTACTATAGGGTTGGCAAGAGCCTGCCAGTATCTGGAATCCCAAGGGCGACAGGTGCAGGCCATCTCTAGTGTACAGTAGGGTTTCCTTTCTACTGAGCAGTAAAGCAGCATGTAGTCTAAACAATCATTTATGTAGATTAATCTTTAAGGTATTTGTTCTTTTGCTGTGGACTGTCATTCAGTTTTATAGCAGCTTTGTTTCTGATGGCTTCCATAGATAAATTCTATATGTAAACAATAGATACTCAAGGGAATGTCCGCATTTGGGCTAATTAATTATAGAAGGTCAAAGGAGAGCAGTCAGACTATATGCCATTTTTATTTTTCAGTACAGCTTTTCTTTATTTTTCCAGCACCACAGAGCATTACAGCTGCACAGAAATGAAGGCTTGTATTGCTTTCACATCTTGAAACTAATCTTGTGTTGTTGAAGTCCATAGCTGTTAATTTAGTCATTATCATTTCTAATTTCAGTGCTATTAACATTAAGAGTTTGTTATAATGTCATTTTATCCTGTATTGTGTCATACTAAAGAGTTTGGTGACCTATTATTTCTATCCTGTTATCCCACTGTAGGGTGTACTAATGTCATTAGATCCTAATCTGAGACTACTGGCAGTAAAATGGCTTACAGTATATGTAAAATACTGTATTTGTTATTGCATGTTATAGTGCCATCATTTCTTTTAGAACTTACTTAGTGTCAGTATTCTAAGAGGCTACATTCTACTATTAGGCATGCTTAGCTGTTTATGTAGATTAATAAGTTATCAGGATATGGCTACATGCATGTAGAATCCTCTGCCTATATATCATTTAGATGCAGAATGTAGCTCTTCTACTAATACAAAACCTTAATCATTTCAAGTGCTAGAAACATTGGTTATGCCTGGAGGAATTGTTTCTGGTGTGGTGACCAGAGTTACACAGTGTATAATGATCATCTCTTCATTAAGTCTTTATCCTAGAATTGAACTTGACAAAGAATGGCACATCTTTAACTACCTGCAAGAAAAATTAAAAGATCTTAATTTCACAGTTGACAATGTGATACAATCAGGCTGATATTGGATTGGTGGCGGCAGTTGCATTACTCTGGAAATGTCTTTTGAACTCTATTGTTCTTAACTCGCTGTGGAAGTCTTTCTGTCTGCCTGGGCCTAGACCAAAGCAGGTCTGTGCTTCAGTTTCCATATCATATTCTGAATCATTATGCACCGTCAATTCTGCTCAGTAATTAAATGCAATATACTTGGTGTTTAAAACATCATCACTTCATTTTGACTGATTAAAGTGCTGCTCATTTGTATCACTTCCACTAAATGGCTATTTGATTCTTTATTTGCTTACTCTTTTTTGACTGTTATTTTAACTAAACCAGTGTCATCTTTTCATGGGAGACCCAAAGTGGTATTCTTACTAACTAGGTGAAATTTAACCAGGGCAACATGGAACTCCAGCTGCTCTTTAGAGCTACTAGGTTGTGTTAAAATGCAGCTAGAAAAAGTTCTAAGATGGAGGAAAGAAAGTAGAATGCTGACAGGGAAACTGATCAAGAGACTATGGAAAGTATGGTGATTGCAGATCATAAGGAAGTTGTGGTGACAACACTGCAAGGAGGAGGTTTAGAAACACAGATCTTGGTTGATTTAATGAAACAGTGATCTAGAAAATGGCAATGCTGTAAAATGGAGTGACATGCTAAAAAGAGTGTTTGCTCAGGGACTAGAGGAGATTGCTACGATAGAATTGAAGAAGATAAGCTAACTATCTGGTGCATGTTTGACTAGTGGAAAAACTATCTTTAAGCACATGCACCGGTAACAGAGATTCAATGAGAAATTCATTAAAGGATTAAATTTTACAGACACAGTAAAAGAAAAAAAAACTGGCATCTATTCTGTAAATAATTAAACAAATAAGAAGACAAAGGAAGGAGGACAACAGACAACGTAAACAGCCAGTATTAAGAATTAAGATTGAAACTCATGAAATGATAGAACAACAAACTTGACAGAACTGTACCACTAGAGTACTACAGATATCAGAACACTGATAATTTTTGGAATGAAAGATTTTTGTTAGGTAACTTTTAAATCCTCTCTGCAGGAGAAGTTTGTGATAAGTAAAAAAAAAAAAAAAAAAAAAAACTTTCCTATTTAAAGAATATACTTTTTAGAATGTTGTACTGCACTTGAGGAAATACTGGCAGTTCAATTTAGAACAACTGTCATTAAAGAGACTGAACTGAAAACAGATTTTCTAAGATATAGTAATAATGTGTATGACATTAGAAAAGGTTATGATGCAAGTGTATGGATGGGGGTGGGGGTGAGGGTTTTGAGTCACTTCAAATATGTGTGGAAGGAAGGTTACACAGTTTTCAAGTGTGATTAACATGAATGTAAAAAGAGTGCTGTAAGATGCTAGGGGCAGCCAACAGTATGCTTTTATTGTGGAGAAGGTCATTTAGTGAAGGAAAACATAATGGAGACATGCAATCAATGTGGAAATCAATGTGGAAAAACAGGTCAAATGGCTAGGAATTGTTTACTTAGGTGTATGATATGACAAGTAATTTTTGTATGGTTTGTCCATCAATACAGGAAGAAATATATAGAGGAAGAAAAGTGCTTTTCAGGCAAAACACAGTCTATGGATGATGAGAAGATTAGGAAGAAAATGAAGCAGTAGTCAGTAATGATGTTACACAGAATATTGAAACAGAAAGTGTGGAAGTAGCAATGCAAATGCCTGATATACTAAATAATGATAAGGCAAAGGGGGATACAGTAATAGGTATAGAAAATAAGGCAAATGTAAAATCATGGAGGAAGATTGACGAAGAGAAAAAGAAGAAAAAGTTGCTAACACACATGGTTTAAAAAGGAGAAAAGGATAATGTTTCAGTACTTGCAGTAAATGTAGAATCAACCTTGGGTGCTCAGTCATTTGATTTTAATATGACACAGCCTGCGGTTGAAGCTAATTCAGCAAATGGAATGTGGTTGACAAACCGTTCCTTGCATGAATTGTTATCTGCACATATCAAATCCTTCACTAATGCATATGATGGATTCTACACCACAGATTGATAAAGCAAGTGCATTTGATGTTGATGTTTTCACCAGTCGAGTTGTAACTTTGGAAAAGAAAGTGCAGGCTTACAAGAGACATTGTAGTTTCTTGGCTTATATAGAACTTGGTGTTGTCCCATGTGCCCTAGGGTTTTAATGATGTCGGCATTTAGAAATACCTACCTGGAGCTCCTGAAAAAGTGCCAAGAATTGAGCCTGAATAGTACGGTGTCTATGGTTCTTATGAGACAATTTTTTTACCAGCACTGAGATTGATTTACAGGAAGAAATTATGAAATTAGAATGTGAGATCACTGGGCTTCCTGTATTTAAAGAACAGCTATCTGTATATAATCTAATGCTTAACAGATTGGTCACTTAGGAGAATTGTCTAGACTTAACAAAAAAGTGTAAACTTCTTAGAGAAAATAAGGATTTCAAAACAGCCAACCTCTTTTCCTGGCCAAAACCTTGTGGAGAGAAAGAAAACCTTCCACAGCAGGAGTCACTGTATGCATTAGGTTAATTGTCTCATGCTGAGTCTTCTGGGGGTAATAATAATGTTTCTGTGCAATCAGCTAATACTGAGACTCTTATAGCAGAAACAACTTCTGTTACTGATTCCAATTCAACTCCAGTGTCTAGTAACACTCAAGTCTCTTATGCAACAGTAGTGAAAGGTGACCTGAATACTGTGGAGGACTTTCAGAAATTCACTTTACAATTACTTCCTCATCTACCGGAATGCATAGAGATAGACAACAGAGACAGTTTGAGAGGGTGGCTGAGAAGGAGAGGAGGTGGCAGAGCAGGGCTAAATTACAATGACCCAGAGATTTGCAGCTGCTCAACACCTCAGAATCGATAACTGACAATGCAGTTATCAATTTGTCAAATTACATTTTGTCTCCATTAGAAAGTGCAGTTTTGAATAGAAGGCTTCAATTTAAACCATCTAATGTGAATACAATAGTAGAAGCTTAGACTGTTTGTGTGGACTTAAGTTTAAAATATATTTTTAAGGATTCTTCGAGTTTGGACTCTCAGATATGCAAGTAATCAAGTACTTTTATACCAGGTAGCTGTCCAGTGATCACTGCTTTTTCTAATGTTTATGAGAAAGAACTTCATGAGTTATTTGAATAGAATTCAGGAGACAAATTTTATAACTTGACACACGATGAGCGTGAAGCACTTATTAAGTTACAGAATAATGCTAATATTATTATAAAACAAGCTGACAAGGGGGGTGCTGTAGTCATTCTTAATAAGAATGATTATATATTTCATACGAATGTGTTTTCAAAAGATGAAAGTACTTTTAAAAGAATTTAATTCTCTAATGTTACAAGTTTTATAAGTGAGGTCAATAAATCCATTTATGATCTACAACTCATGAATGATATAACAACCAATTAATTTTTTTTACAGGTCCCTGTCCTGTCATTCCTGTCATATACACACTGCCTAAAATTCACAAAAGTTTGACCCACCCACCCTAGTGTGTCTGTTGGGGGATGGGTGACAGAACAATTATCATTGTCCTTGGAGTCCGTACTTAGTAAATACCTTGTTAAAATAAAAAGTTATATTCAGGATACCAAAGATTTTCTAACTAAACTTTTTTCAGTGGCATGCCCATAAGAGTAACAATGCCTTTATATTTGTTACATTAGATATTAATCCCCTATTTACAGTCATTCCTAATGATTATAGCTTAGATTCTATATGTGAGTTCTTAAATTTAAATAGTGGGATGCCAAATAGAAAACTTGAAACTCTATGTGAATTATTAGAATTAGTATTGGCTAATAATATATTTACTTTCAATGAGCAATTGTACCTCCAGACCTCTGATGTAGTAATGGGTGCTTCCATTGTGAACACCTATGCGAATCTCACCTTACATCAATGGGAAGACATTTGTATTTAATGCTTACCCAAAATTTTAGATCGGAGGTGGCTTTCTATAAGTGTTTTGTTGACAAGGCCTTCCTAATTTGGAAAGGCAGTGAATCTGAGCTGGCTAGCTTTGTAAACTATCTTGATATTACCACCACTTTTCTTAAATTTAAATCTACTTTCTCTGTCACTAAGGTTTGTTTTTGGATGTAAAATTAATTAAATTGGGTGATAGCATCAGGACATGTATACACAGGAAAGATGTTCAGGAAATAGATATGCACATAATATGCATACTCCCTACACATTTAGAAATATAGCTAGAAGTCAACCATTATGAGTAAGTAGAATGAACACGAATGATGATGATGTTTGCATTGAACAATGGTTAGACAATTTAAGGAAAGAAAATATGCTGAGGATTTTTTGGAAAGGATAAAATCGGACGTCTTTAGAGACAGAAGTTGTTCAGCTAAACCCTTTTTGGCGACTCTGATTCACAGATTATTGAAATAGCACAGAGGAGAAAGCAAAGTTATCCGCACTATACTACAACTTATAAAATGAGAATGAACACAGTAAAGAATATCATATCCAAAATTTGGGGCATTTTGGAGTGCATGCCAGAATTAAAACACATTATTGCTCAAAACCTAGTTTTGCTTATAGAAACTGCCCTAATCTTAGGAAACATCTATGTTATAAGGATATGTCATATAATATAACTAAATTTAGGTCCAATAAACTTGGAACCTTCCCGTGTTGCAATTGTGTAAGTTATAAACATATAGTAACTGATGATAGATTTATCAATCCCAAGACAAATAAAAAGTTTAGCTTTGATTGTTTTGCTTTTTGCAACACTGTGAACATTGTTTATTTAGCTACCTGTACTGTTTGCATTGCATTCTATGTGGGCAAGTGTGCATGCAAGCTTAAGGATTGTATTATTGAACATACCTCTGAAATATGGAGATGTGTTATGATGAATGCTTTGACTAAACATTTAATAGAGAAATGGTGAAAACATGATTTTAGATTTAGGGTTATACAAATTATCTCTAAAAATATTAGAGGTGGAGATTTGAACAATAGACTCGAGGTCTCTGAATATAATTGGATCACACTTTTGTTAGCTGCCTCTGAACCAAGCATTAATGCTAAAGTTAGTATAAAACCTATACTAAAAATGAAGCAGGATTGTTTGCACTTATAGTTTCTTGTGTTTTGGTATATCTATCTAATGACCTGATTTTCTATATGCATTTACTTTTTCAAATGATTTTACATTTTTTATGTTTTATTTTGTTTTTGAATGAGAATATAAGCTATTGAATGTGATTGGTGGCTGTGTCATATGCCTTTTTAATTGATGTATAAATTGAAGTCTTCTATGTTGACTACTGTTTTGTTATCACACTGAAGAACATTTACCTGAAAGGTTTGTGGAGTATTAAAGTATTGCTATTTTTATTGAGCATTTCCAGAGTCTGTGTCTTTGTTCGTATTGTTCAACTGTTTTCTACAGACTTGGTTTACCTCCATGTTGGTCTTTTTTGTTGCCATCTAGCAGTAAATGTAAACAGTAGAAATTAAGTCAGAGGCTTGTCAGTAACAAAATAGTGTAAAAATAAACATAGACATTATATGTCTGTTATATATAATATGCATTAGAAAACAGAAAAGAAAACTTGTTACTGCATGAGAAAGAAAAAAAAAATTGGTCAATGGGAAATGTACTCAGGCATAACAGTTATGATAAAAAGTGAGGTGGTAAAATAATGGACATAATAGTGCTTGTACTGGGAAGACTAGAAGTATGTGATATAAGAAAAGAGGGTAGTAAGACTGTGTTTGTAAATATATGAATATGACAGAGAGGAAAAATGAAGGTATAAATATGGTGGTAAAAAATATCAATAATTATGATAGGAGACTATAACTGCAACTTAAGGAAAGAGGAAAGATAACTCAAGACAATATTATGAGAAAAGATATTAAATGTGGTGATTTAATACTAGGGAAAATGGATCTATTAGAGAGGTGTTTTTAAAACAGCAATGGATCATGTTTTATACTCACAGATATGAAAAAAATAATGAAAGGAGTGAGGACTGCAGAATTTTCTGGTCATAAAGCAACATGGGTTTTAGTGGGTGATAAAAACATTGAATGAAAAAGTTGATGTCAGATTTTTCTATATTAAAACAAGAAAAAGAGAAGTTGTGGTGTGAGCATATCACCATGAGGGAATATTAACAAACTGGACATATTGATGGGTTGTATATAAGAAAAACATGTGTAAAAGCTGAAAGACAGAAAGAAAAGACAACAAGATTTACATGCAAACATTTAGAATGAAACAGTAAAAATTGAGGAGTAAAACAAGGTTCCACCTTAATCTTGTGATTGTCAGTTTTGACAATGAAGGCTATAAAGCAAATATGTGAACATGGGGTAAAATGCAGCACAGGAGTTTACAGTAGGGACTGAACAGAACTAAAGATGCATTTTTGAACAGCTGATAAAAAAATCCTAACCCACTGAGCCCCCAACTACATACTGGAAAGGTGAGAATATCAAGCAGTTCTCCATCTGCCTGAGTTGGTGATAGCTCAGACAGATGTCATTCACACTTGTGCCCCTCCCCATAACAAAACCAATAAAATGTCTAAAAAGTCCCAGTGTACCACCACACTTGCCCTAATAATTCTATATATGCTAACACTGAGATTGCCCTGCAGTGGGGAAAGGGTATATTTTTTAATTTCTACTGTAATATGATCTTAGACAGAAAAAAAGGCTGCTGGAATTAAAACAAAAAGCCCAGGTATCAGTCCACAACAATATATACTTCACTGCTCTCTCTCTCTTTATATATATATATATATATATATATATATATATATATATATATATATATATATATATATATATATATATATATATATATATATATATATATATATATACATTTCAGTGCAAGTTGTAGTGCTGTTTTGCAGCCAAATAAAAAAAAAATCTGACATTGCACTAAAAAAAATCTGTCTTGCATTTATCATTTATTCCATTTTATACACTGGGATGCAACAGACATGTTTCAATTAATTGTGTTCATGATCACTTAAGAATACTTACATATATATCTATATATATATCTATATATATATATATATATATATATATATATAACCACACTCTGTCTGAAAGAACTGATTCTGCCACTTCAAAAACAAACTAATCTGAAAAATAAACTCTAGAACCCTAAGAAAATAGTTTACTTTCCTGATTGATTAACAATTTCTTCACACTATTTATCTGAATAGTGACATAGTTAGGGAAAGATGGTTTTGTAAATTAATGTGTAGGGTTAGGATTAACCTGCATGGGTATGATTAACAAGAGGGGATTTGCCTCCCTGCTTCATCTTACTCATGCATGCTAACCCTGACACCACATATCAATTTACAAAACAACATTTCACACCTCTCAGCCTACAAACACTGAAACAGGAACAAAGTCCCACAAAAATAGGTACCTTGTCATCACAATAAACAGAACATGCTGGAGGAATAGATTCCTGTCCCAGAGACTCCCCATACTCTGGAACAAACTACCTATCTATATCAAACAAAGCACCTCATTAGCACACTTCAAGAAAAATCTTGATGATTGGATGGGAAATAGGAAATTCATCCCAGGGATCACCTCTGTGGCTCTGCTTGACAGGGGCACAGTAAAATAATTTTCTTGGGTGGTGAAAGCCAGGGTACCTTTTTGGCTAGACCTGTATAGACCCTAGGGCTGATAGCCTAGCACCTACCTATGAACCCATGAACCTACACCCAGCTAAAAATCTGGACATCTAATTAGCATCAAATTTGAATACCAAACATTGCATCTCTTTCCACTTCTAGTAGGAACGTGGGATACTATACCAAAGTGACACCATAAAATCTATAGACTTTAGTGAAGTATATTACAGAATTTTACCATACAAGATCATTTATTTTTGCCACAGAAAAAAAACATATAAAATGTGTGTTCTCTTTCTTTATTACTGCTGCCAATAATATACTGGTAATGTAATATATTTATTGGTGTACCAGACAGCTTCAGAAAATCATGGATGATGAAGAGGATTCAGATAAATGTGAGAAAGAGCAAATCAAGCAGGACAGCTGGTGGTACTAGTTGCTAGTCTGTAGCCTCTAGCAGAAAAACAGAAACAAAACTATATTAAATTTATTCAGAACGTCAACTACCATTTAAAATTTTAAATGACAAGTGATGAGACAGTCTGAACCATAAAGGAGTATAGAAGAGGAGGCATGGGCTCAGGAATAAATGTTCATTTATTGATTTTAAAAGTATATATTTTTTTCAGGCATTCTGCCTGCAACTGCCAACATATATGAAGAAGGTAAGTACTGTGTATATGAATGTATATATGTACACCCCCTCGACTATCCACATTTTTGTAGAATGTTCAGACTTTTGCCTCATGTTGTTGTTATTGTTTTGTCTTTCGGCTTTTCCCGGTTAGGGGTTGCCACAGCGGAACTCTGGTCCACTAATGATTGGTAGTTGATTTTTACATGCCGAGTTACCAGCCCTGATGCACAACCTTTAACAACAGTACGCCCATTCACACATATCTCCACGCAGAAGACACTCTAGCTGAGAATCGAACCGGACAGTGTCTTACTGTGAGGCGACAATGCTACTGCAGCACCACCACAGCAAAACTTTGGTTTATTCATCATAAAACTTGTAGTTTTCTGGCAGATCATTGAGGATTGAAGTCACTAAATAATGGCAGACATGTGTTTCAGACTGCATATTCCTCAGAAAATCCATGTTAATGCAAGATCTATTACTGTAGCAATTCTGTAAGTTAATTAGAGCAATGTTTAGAATCTGTACCTATTTTTAGGCTTATTTCTGCCTTTGTCCAAATTTCTTATGCTGAGAGCTATAGTATGCATGTATGTATGTAAGTAGGTTATATAAGCCACCAGTTGTTACTGTATGCACATCTTTTAGTCTGGTTTATGTACAGTATATAAGCTTTCAACCATCCCTATCTCTGCATCATAGTTTGGGCTTTTTTTGAAATGTGTGGTCTAGCAAATCAGGGTGGATTGAAGTAGGCTTGTAACTGTACAGAATTTTGTAGAATATACATATTTTTCTCTTGTATTTTGGTCTATTCCTCATAAAAGTTGTGGTTTTCTGCAAATCATTGTGGACTGAAATCATTACAAAATGGCAAACATTTGAGTTTCAAATTTCATAACCTTTAGAAAATGCATGATAATGCTAAACCTGCTGTAACTGCAAATTAGGCATATAAGCTCTTGACTATCCTTGATTTTGCATCATATGTTTTGTCTGTTCCTCATAAAGTTTTTTTCTGGCAAATCAATATGGACTGCAGACTTACTAGACTTCTAAAGTTAAATGAATGCTAATGCAATTCATGCTGAAAGCACTAGCAGTCCCCTGCCTTTGGTCCTTTGTCCACAATTATTTTTAGCTTTCTCCTTGATTCTTGAGAAAAAAGATTGAGATGTATGGGATGCACATTATTCTGATGGCAATACACCAAGAATAAATTCATGCATGTCCTTTTTTATGTACTTATTCATTTGACACAGATCATACCTGAGGTATACAGTCAGTCCTACAAGTGTCTATAACTGATGGTCAGATCTGTATGTATAGGGATTTAAAATAGTTTACTGTTGCCAGTAGTTCTGATTTTTATTACATTCTGGGTTTATACAGTCCAAGTTGTCTTTAATTGTTAGGTTATAGGTCTGTCTACAGATGAAAGCGAATGACACTTGTCATTCACTAAAGATAAGAAGTCATTCTTTTTAGCTACACAGAGGTAGTGTGCATTTCTATGAAGCCAGCTAGAGATAACTAGGTATCAGAAATGTACACATTCAAGAAAATGGCTGTAAATGAATATGGGGATTGCCTGTGATAAAAATGATTGAATATGTATGAGAGAGGTGTTGCAGTATGTTTAAAAGTATCATGTTGGTCATACTTTTCTTCACTTTCCATCACATTCAGACATCAGCATTATACTCAGTAAATAGCAGTCTGTGTCAGTCTGGGAAGGATGTGATAACTGAATATTGGCAGAGTGTTTCATTGAGTAGTAGCCCCATTTTCTCTGAGTTTTTGATAATTAGTCCTTCTATGTGGAGTCTGAATTTACTCCATGTGTCTATGTGGAGTATAAGTGTATTCTCTGTCTCTGAGTGGAATATGAGTGTACTCCCTGTCTCTGAGTGGAGTTTGAATGCACTCCCTGTCTCTGAGTGGAGTTTGAATGCACTCCCTGTCTCTGAGTGGAGTTTGAATGCACTCCTTGTCTCTGTGTGGTGTCTATTCCATCTGTGTGGAGTATGAACATACTCCTTGTCTCTGTGTGGAGTATGAATGTACTCCTAGTTTCTTTGAGGAGTATGAACATGCTCCTTGTCTCTATATGGAGTATAAATGTATTCCTTCTCTCTGTGTGTTATGAATGTACTCTGTCAGAAACGTAGCTGGTTCAATTAGCACCCTGGGTCATTCCTTCTACTGACATATCAACCAGGTGTCCATATGCATGACACCCCCCCCCCCCACCCAGCCTCAGCCATTTAGGTCCCATTTCTGTGACCTGCACCCAACCCACCTTTAATAGATTTTATTAAAAATATATTCTTTTAAACTGTTTCAGTCCTCATGTTTTAGTTAAAATTAAAATTATTTTTTTAAACTGCAGCAAACTGACTGCTTGAAATGTAGCAAACAGTTGCTACAGTTGATAGCCTGCCTGCAAAGAGCACTGCAGCACTCAGGTTTTAGTTAAAACTTTAAAACTGTAGCAAACAGTTTGCTACAATGTAGCAATTAGTTGTTACAGTTTAGACCATATATGGAGCACTACACTGCTCAGGTTTAACCACCAATGCAGTTCCGGATTTCAAAAGCTATTATTACATTAAGGAAAAATCAGAATTGGCTGCTCACACCCCCCAACACTTTGTGTCCAGGGCTGTTGCCCCTCTTGCCCTGCCCTACTTAAGCTACTGCTCCCTGTCCCTATGTACAGTATGAGTGTACTCCCTGTTTCTTAGTTGAATATGAGTGTACTCCCTGTTTCTGAGTGGAGTATGAATGCACTCCCTGTCTCTGAGTGGAGTATGAATGCACTCTCTGTCTCTGAGTGGAGTATGAACGCACTCCCTATCTCTGTGCAGTGATTATTGTATCTGTGTGGAATATGAATATACTCCTTGTCTCTGTATGGAGTATGAAAGTATTCCTTGTCTCTGTGTGGAGTACAAATGTAGTCTGTCAGAAGGATAGCTGGTTCAATTAGTGTCCTGGGCTTTTCGTTCTACTGGTACGTCAACCAGGTGCCCAGATGCATGACATTCCCCCTCCATCCAGCCCCAGCAATCAAGTCTCATTTCTGTGCCCTTCCCCCAACCATCCTTTAACATTTTATTTAAAAAAAAAAATAAAAAAAAAAAACATATTTCTTCTTTTAAACTGTAGCAAAGAGTTACTACAGTTATACCTGCCTGCACATAATATTTCAGTGCTCATTAATTTAGTTAACTAAAAAAAAATAAATAAATATTTTTAAACTGTAGCAAACTGCTTGCTACAAATGTAAAAAACAGTTGCTACAGTTTATACCCTACCTGCACAGAGTGCTACAGGTCTCAGGTTTAAGTTAAAACTTTAAAACTGTAGCAAACTGTTTGGTACAATGTAGCAAGCAGTTGCTTCAGTTTAAACCTCATATGGATCACTGCAGTGCTCAGGTTTGACTGTAAATGCAATACCAGCTTCTAAAAGCTATTTTTGCATTAAAGAATGATCAGAATTAGCTGATTGCTCCTCCAACACTTTGCACCCAGGGTTATTGCCCCTCTCTCCATGGCCTAGCTATACTACTGCTCCCTGCCTTTCTTGGTAGATACAATTGTTTTACCAGTGGGATTGCATATGTAGCAAAGTGTCAGTTGAGTAACTGTTTCTACGTTGGAAAATCTGAGTGGACAATGAAAGACTGCATTTATGAACATACTTATGATATCAGGAAAGAAAAAAACAACCAATGTGTTGTATAAATAAATCAAAGAATTTCCTATCCATTATTTTCCTTTCAGTATTATAGAAAAAGTAGATAAGAGTGTGTGTGTGTGTGTGTGTGTGTGTGTGTGTGTGTGTGTGTGCGTGTGTGTGTGTGTGGGGGGGGGGGTCCCTGGAAAGTTTACATTGAAGAGCGGGAATTGCAGTGGCAGATCTTTTTAAATGCTTCGACCCCTCCAGACCTCAATTATATAATTTCCATTAAGTGTTTGCTCAAACGGAAAGCATATGAAAAATAAGGTGACATTAATTTATGTCATGTTTCTTTGAATGTATACTTATATTGTGCATTTTATGCTTACATCAATTTATTTGAATATTTCAGTGTATTATATTGTACGGGTTTTACCACTGTTGCTTTAAATGGACACAACTGTAATGGAGGTGTGTAAGTCATGTGGCTTAGGTAGTATTTACTAGTGAAATTTTTAAATGTTCATTTATCTGATGAAGTCTATGTGCATAACAGACAATAATGCTCATCTTTGTATTTCCAGTGATTTTACATGGTATTCATTAAACTGTTTTATATAGACCATTGGTCGTGTGTTTTTACTGCATTGGTGGATCTAGGACTTGGATTAATTCATACCAATTTAGAGAGTTTTTATTATAAAAAGTTTACTGGTTCCTGCTGGTAGCAGAAGTAGGTTTCCAGATTAGCTCCCGGATTCTGCAAGCCTTGCACGGCATGCAGGGTTAGAGCAGGAGCTCCAGCAGGCAATATGTCGCCCATGCGATCCAGGAATAGCCTGCAGGGGTGTGCACAAGCGCTCCTGCACTAGTCCTGCACTAAGTCCCTGTATGCAAATTACCCCATTTGAAAGAGAAATCCATGCAAATGAGGTGAATTTGTGATCCAGGAAGCTGGAAATCGGCCGTAGAGGACTAGTGTAATCTGCAGAAACTTACTCGGTTAGTAACCGAGTATATTTCTGCAAAATCTAAAACAGAGCTGTGACAGCTCCACATAAAGGCTGCACATCAGTCAGGAAGCATGCCAATGGCCAAGTGTAAGGCCAATGGCATTGAAAACAGCTTAAAAAATGAAAAAAAATCAACTTTTATTTTTTTTTAGCCAATCTCAGATGTTTAAGCATGGCGCAGCTGCGCAAAAATGGGATCGGGGAGAGAATAAGAAAATAAACCTAAAATAAGCATTCTAACTAAAATCACTATTCTGCCATTAAAGTCAATGGCAGGCAGAAGACAACATGGTCAGTGAGTAGTGGTTGCTAAGGGGGGAGGCTCAGTGTGAGACATGTAACTATGCATTAGCATGCAATCCTATGCAAATGAGGGGAATGATAGTGAGTCTAAGTTTTCCCCAGCATGCTAGTTAGGTCCCAACAGTGTAAGAGCAGGAATAGCTTGGTGCAAGCCTAGGAGTTAGCTAACATCATGGGGGTGTGTGTCAGGCATACTATAAGTGGATTGGAGCCCTGTGGCTCAGGTTTGCTCCTAGTTTAGCATAGCTAGGCAAGGGTGTGTGTCTGAGTCTGCCTAGGACTCTTTACATTGCCTAAGCGGGTGTGCGCACCATGCACCGGGTTTTAAAGGAAAAAAAAAGTTAAACCAGGAAATAGCAGTTCTGTGCACATTTGAGCACTCTGTTTGTGCGGCATGCCCCTGGGCTTAAACAGGAAGGCAATGGGAAGGGAAAACAGCAGTAGGAAGGTAACCTAGGAGAACTAGTATTGCTGGCAAATGAAATATATCAGAATCAGCCAATTACACAGGCAGCAGATCAGCCCAGCCCAGAACACTACTATAAACTATGCAAACACTTTCCCTCTGTTTTTTCCCATACTCTACACCACCGGTGTATACAAGCAGGGAACTTTTTGCAAACAAAACAACAAAATGATAGGGGCTGCAATAGTTATCATACAACAACTTGTGGAAGAGGCTGAGGGTGGTGAGGATGTGAATGTTGTCGACCAACCCACAGTGAGGAGATGGAGAAGAGTGTACAGACCCAGGGTAACCTACCAGGGGCTACATCAGCTGGAAATAGTGGAGTGTTATAGGGTGGACATGGACCTCCTACAGCAAATTGTGGAGCTGTGCCAGCCATGCCTGACACAGAACTAACAGAGGGGAAATCATCCCAGTGGATACCAAGGTATGTGTAGGCCTAACAGTACTAGCTACAGGTACCTTCCAAAGGCCAACTGGGGATATGATGGGGATCTCACAGGCATCAGCATCCAGGGTACTCCACCAGTTCCTGTATGCCATGTCAGCACATGTCGGCAAGCATGTATATTTCCCCAACACCTGTGAGGCATTGGCCAGAAATATGCAACTGTTCCACCAAATAGCAGAATACCCTGAGGTAGTGGGTGCTATAGACTGCATGCAGATATGCATCAAGGCATCACCTGGTGAGCAGGGTAGGGTCTACATCAACTGCAAGGGCTTCCCCTCCATCAACTTCCAGGTCATGTGCGATGCCCAGGGTATAATAATGAATGTGTGTGCTGGCTGCCCTGAAAGTTATCACAATTTTCACATCTGGCATCTGATGCAGCTCTACAAGAGATTTGCCAATGGGGACATCCCTGATGGTCACCTAGTGGGGGATGCTGGATACGCACTGGAGCCGTGGCTGATGACACCCATCAAAAATGCACACACACCCGAACAAGAACTCCATAATGAGGCACATGCACAGACCAGAATTATAGTAGAGCATGTGTTTGGGATGCTCAAGTCATGGTTCCGATGCCTGGACACATCTGGTGGAGCCTTGCAGTACTCACCAGCTACATGTACCCAAATTGTCATCATATGTGCCATGCTACACAATATGATCCTGGGGAAACAGCTGCAGCAAGAATAGTACGGGGCAGGGTCACACAGCCTCCCATCATTGCCAAGGCCTGCACAGGCACAGAGTGACTCAGAGGAGGAACAACCTGAGCCTGCCCCAGTAGGCAGAAGGAGGCAGCATGCCCAGTATGCCCTGGCCTTGGCAAAGAGGCAAGGCATAGCACATACACTGATACAGGAGGGACCCAGGGAATAACACCTCTCTCTGACTCTCACATACAGTAAAAGGGATGCCAAATATAAGACTACCTGTGCTCAACCATGTGTAGGGAGTGTACTATGTGCATCTGACATAGGCAGCCCTGCAGCACCACCCTAAATACTGGCACACCCACACGGTAAGTGACTCACACATGACAGTCAGGGGGTTTCATGTACCCAACAACAGTCACAGCCAGCAGGACAGGTGTAGACAAACACAAACAAAGGCTGTGCTATGGCCTCTGAATAATGCCTATGGGTAACCCCCCCCCCGGCTTACACAGACAGACTACAACAGGTCAGGCAGTGGGACATTAGTTCTGAAGGGTAGGAAGTCAGAAACTAATATGTAGGTCAATCAAAGCTAAGATCTGTAGTGCACTGATACGCCTCTAGTCAGCATGATAAGGTTAGAATACAGAATGAAATGGAGTACCTGACATACCAGTACAGTCATAGCAAATATGTACGTGTCAGGTGTGCCCCCCAATCCTATGTAGAAATGTAGTAACAGTCAGGTGTGACCCCCCATCCTATGTAGAAATGTAGAAATATTCTGGTGTGCCCCCCCCCATCCTACATATAAATATAGTAACAGTCAGGTGTGCCGCCCCAATCCGGTGTAGAAATGTTGGAATAGTCAAGTGTACCTCCCAATCCTGCGTAGAAATGTAGAAATAGTCAGGTGTGCCCCCTCAATCCTGTAGAGGAATGCAGAAACAGGCAGGTGTGCTCCCCTAGTCCTACTTAATTATGTAGTAATGGTCTGGTGTGCCTCCTCAATGTGATGTACACACGTTGTAACAGTCAGGTGTGCCCCCCCCCACAACCCTATGTAGAAATGTAGTAACATTTATGTGTAGGCATAATACCAGTGACGCACAGATGCACAGAGGTGGCCAAGGTAGCAAGATAGGTTGTAGCATCTGCACAATATACAGGTATGTGTGTGTTAGATTGGTGTGTGCCCCAGATCGTGTGAGAGTGGTCGGTATGTATACTTGTTGAGGTAAGCCTAGTGGCCATTGCTCACCACCGCTGATGACAGGGACAAGTCCTCACCACTGGAGTACCATACACAATACCCATCAGTATAACACAAGTTAGCAGTAAGCCATTGCAAATGTATGGAGGTAATATGTGTCACCATCTGAAAGACTGACATGGCATGGCTGTTGGTCTAGATATACAAGAAGTACACAGGGGAAATTATATATTGTGTCACTGTGAAATGGACACACCCTTGGAAAAGTACATATAGGTGTGCATCACATTATCTGGTCCTGTAGCAGGGATACTGGTGTTGTCTGCCCAAACACTCACAGATCACAAAGGAGGTAGGACTGATCTATTGGGAAACAACTGATATACCTGCACATACAAGCATAACTGCCCAATGCATATCTGTGTGTCAGATGTAAGTAGTGTCCATAGCACACATGTACCCAGCTCATACAAACACCACCCACAGCTATCTCTGGTTATATCCCTGCTGTGGGGAATGAGTACAGTAAGACCCCACCTGTATATGGCAATAGCGGAAGACTGCAGCATGCAGTGCAGGTGTCCCATGCAGGTGTGACCCTAGCTGTAGGTAGCACCCTTCCAGCATCCACACCACCTGAGCAAGACTGTTAATAGGTATTAGCATGAACACCTATCACATCTACCCTGTCACCCCAGGGGAATATACTGTATGGAGTCTAGGACTGTAGGACTGACAAAATGCAATAACCTGCCACATCTTGCATGCAGCAACACCTAATGCCCCACAGGCATCTGCCAAAGGCCTGTGTCTCACATGTACTGCCAATGCATGTTATGTCACGGACACCCAAATAACAACATTACACACACCACATAAGCCATATGCAAGGCCATGTGGACAAACCACATTAACATGTCCACCATGACTCACTGCATGAACTGTGGACCAACACTAACACACATCTGTGATGGGGTGATACCCTTAGGGAAAATATCAGAGAATGTATGCATAATGTATGGAAGAGGTTAGAATAACAGAGAGGGGGTGGGAACATGGGCAGCATGGAATGTGCAGGGCCCAGCACCAAGCTGTGTGCACACGCTATCCCTGGTTGCAAACACAGACATTGGTGGCTACACTCCTGCCCATTCACCACAATAGGGTAAATCTCCTGACCCATGGCCCTTGCCCCTGGCTGACCTGTGTGAATCTGTACAGCTGTGAAACATTGCTACAGCAAGATAAGCCCATACTATCATGTTGATGGGTGTACAAGTATGGGATCCTCTGCCAGTACTGTACCAAGGTGCTGAACCAGATACTCAAACGCAGCACCAAGTGTCTGCAACTCCCCCTTCAGAATGGCATAACTTACCATGAATGCGTAGGTGTCTGCCCACAATACTGGACAAAGCTGCAGTCACCCCTGTCCCCCAAGACATCATTGTGAGAAAGAATGCCCACCTGACAGTACATGAGGACAGAAAACATCACTGTGTATAACAGCACATGTCTGAATATCTCTGCTAACAGCATTACCATGCGGCTGAAGCAGCACAGACACACTCATCTACAGTACACACTATCCCCTGCACAGTTTGTCCCCATATTGCCAAATGATCGATGGATACCCTGCAGAAACAGTATGCTACCTGTAGCTATACAACACAAGGGTCTGCACTGCAGTACAAACTACCTGGACTCGATCCATGCATTCAATACAGATGGACATACTGGGCATGCTCACACACTTAGAGAAATGAAGGCAATGTCAGTCAGCAACATACTGAAAGGTCATACTGGGCATGCTCACACACTTAAACAAATGAAGGCCATGTCTGCAAACACCAGTGTACCAGCCATATCTGGCAGTTGCAGATGTTCATGCAGACACTCTTCAGTATACACCACTCATGCTTTGCACACACAGTGGATAGGAATACAGACATATATCTAAGGACAACACACTATAATAAGCCAAAAGTAGATGTACATAGATGTGTGGAAGAGGGTGACTGTGACAAGGAGCCATCCAGGCCTGTCGCACCCAGCACACAGCCAAAGGCCACAATCATATGGGGTTCAGATGTCACTCACTGTAGATACTAGCCATGGGTATCTATCAACATTACAGATTATGTGGTGCAAGTGCTAGCTGTGCAACATGACTGTACAAGGAAGTAGTCATCTAGCAGCTGTATACATGTACCTGTGAAATATGACCCTGCGTGTGCCTGCATGTGGTGTGACAACTTCTAGATGAATGGGTTATAGCCCATGCACACACACTGCCCTCCCCATAGCCCTAATATGACAAGCCTGCTGAGGTCATCCACTGTGACCTACACCTTTGGGAGAGTTGCAGCACAATAATCTCCGTGGCGCATCCTACGTCTGTGTACTGCTGTAGTGTGATAAACTAGTTAGATAGAAGTTCCAATCCCAGACATGGTACTTGTGTGTGTGTGTGTGTGTGTGTGTGTGTGTGTGTGTGTGTGTGTGTGTGTGTGTGTGTGTGTCTGTCCCTGTCTATATAGACAGCAATGCTTTTTAGGCTAGTCACACTCCCTACAATTCAAATGCACTACTTTGGCAAGGCTGCTGATGTCATCCTCCTTGACATACACATCTGGGAAAGTTGTAGCCCAGTAATCTCTGTGGCACATACTAGAACTGCATGCTGCTGTAGTGTGATAAAATAGTTAGGTAGGAGTTCTAATCCCAGACTTGGCAGCTGTGTGTGTGTGTGTGTGTGTGTGAGTGTGTGGTGTGTGTGTGTGTGTGTGTGTGTGTGTGTGTGTGTGTGTGTGTGTGTGTGTGTGTGTGTGTGTGTGTGTGTGTGTCCCTGCCTGTGTAGAGAGCAATGCTTTTTAGGCTAGTTACACTCCCTACAATTCATATGCACTACTTTGGTAAGGCTGCTGTCATCCTCCTTGACATACACCTCTGGGAAAGTTGTAGCCCAGTAATCTCCATGGCACATACTAGAACTGTGTACTGCTGTAGTGTGATACAATAGTTAGGTAGGAGTTCTAATCCCAGACCTGGCAAGTGTGTGTGTGTGTGTGTGTGTGTGTGTGTGTGTGTGTGTGTGTGTGTGTGTGTGTGTGTGTGTGTGTGTGTCTGTGTGTGTCTGTCCCTGTCTGTGTAGAGAGCAATGCTTTTTAGGCTACTAATACTCCCTACAATTCAAATGCACTACTTTGGCAAGGCTGCTGATGTCATCCACCTTGAAATACCCCTCTGGGAAGGTTATAGCCCAGTAATCTCTGTAGCGTATCCCATAACTGCTTACTGTTGTAGTGTGATAAAATAGTTAGGTAGGAGTTCTAATCCCAGACTTGGCAACTGTGTGTGTGTGTGTTTGTGTGTGTGTGTGTGTGTGTGTGTGTGTGTGTGTGTGTGTGTGTGTGTGTGTGTGTGTGTGTGTGTATCCCTGTCTGTGTAGAGAGCAATGCTTTTTAGGCTAGTCACACTCAGTACAATTCAAATGCCCTACTTTGACAATCCGGATGATGTCATTCACTGTGAAATAAACCTTTGTGGAAGGGGCACTCCAGCAATCCCTGTGGTGTGTCCTATAATAGCATCATGCTGTAGTGTGATATAGGACTCTGGTAGGGGTTCTATTCACACACATGGCAGATGTGGATGTTTTGTGTGTGTTTCTGTGTCTGTGCAGGGAGCAATGCATTTTAGGCTAGTCACGCTCAGTACAATTCAAATGCCCTACTTTGGCAATCCTGCTGATGATATTCACTGTGAAATACACCTTTGTGGAAGGGGCACTCCAGCAATCCCCATGGTGTGTCCTATAACAGCATCATGCTGTAGTGTGATATAGAACTCTGGTAGATGTTCTATTCCCACACATGGTAGTTGTAGATGTTTTGTGGGTGCTTCTATGTCTGTGTAGGGAGCAATGCATTTTAAGCTAGTCACACTCAATACAATTCCGATGCCCTGCTTTGGCAATCCTGCTGATGTCATTCACTGTGAAATACATTTTTGGGGAAGGCATACTCCAGTAATCACCGTGGCATATCCTTTAACTGTGTAGTGCTGTAGTGTAATATATGAGTTAGGTAGGAGTTCTAATCCCAGACATGACAGGTGTGTGCGTCTGTGTTTGTCATTCTTATCCTGTGTGGACGTGGTTGTGAGTGTGTACCAACTGGACTCAATGTGGAGTGGGTTTTGCCAACTTCTTATATGGTAACCCAAGTATATATCACAGTGTCCACCATACAGGGATAACAGATGTAAAGTAGCCGAGAGGCTGTGGTGCAAATCCATACCCCTAAATGTGACATCAATGCCTGCTGACCAATGTTAGCAACCCTTGTATTACAAAGGGAACACTCTCAACCCATGTCTTATACACACACACACTTGCCTAGGCAAGAACCGCTATGTTGGTAGTACCCTGAATTTTGCCCACTGATATTAACCATGTTGTGATTGCAGTGGGCTACAGAGGGCATGGCACTCTGTCCATCAGTCCAATAGGCATGTACATGCTGACAGTGCACATTCCCCACTGGACACCTGCAACATCTGTGGTGCCATCAAATGTGACCCACAAAGGACATACCATGTCTGAAACACAAGCCCTGTATGGACAGATTCCACTGACACCAGGGAATACCAGTATCATGCTATCAATGTAGATGCAGGGTCAACCTGCTGTCCATTAACAGTTCCCACCACATGAGGCCAGGACTGGCACATCTGATGATAACAATCTGTGAACACAACATGGGCCTGATACCCCAGGTACAGTTCCACATGTCACTGTACATGCATCTGGGAGGTGTGCACATCCCAGAAACTCTCCATATTATGGACTAAGGAACACATACATGGCAAGCAATGCATAGCATTGGCCACACGCAATAGTCACCCAGGTGACTGGATGGCAAATACAATACCCACCTGTGTGGGAAACTCTGGACACTACATCCCTGAGCCACAATGCAGACCATTGTCATGTGGCCTGATGCCAAGGTATACCCATCACCTAGCCTTGTATAGCCACCTGTCACCATCGAGCACAACACACCTGTGAAGCAGTGCACCCATGCATGTCAGTACTGGCACCCATGTCTATGTGTGTGTTGTATGATGCGTATGACCACATTCACACTCACTACAACCCCCATTGGCATACTGAAGCATACTGTCTGATGTCAGACACCTCCACATACCCTTTGTACATATAACCTCCGTATGACCCCTGTGGTGCATGTAATACCTGCACAGTACTGTGTTGTGGCAATCCCACTAGTGTTGAGTCATATTCCTGGCCCTGTCAAGTGTGTCAATGTGTGTGCGTCCCTGTGAGAGTGTGGCTGTGTAGACGCTGACACCTGTTCATGCGGACAGGAATGTGTACTACACCTACCACATAGCTACCATATACCTGTTGCAGATGTCACTCACCATCACATATATGTTCTGAGGGCTCCTCAAGATGTAAACTATGTGGTGCATCCAATAACTGCATGGACATGTGAGAGCACTACATAGTCGTCAGGGGTTTAATATCCTGTACTGGTAGGTGTGTGACACAAACATGCTTAAGTTTTATTCTGCCACCCCTTCCTGGCTTTTCTTTGCCTCTGTCTGCCTCTCTCACTCCCTCTCTGGTGGATGTGGAAACTTACACCTGCTTTGCTTAGCCAGCAGGATGTGTATTTTAAGTGATGCTCATGATCAGTTGATGGCCTCTGCAGGAATTGCAGCCCTCCTCAAGCTGATTGCATGTGGTAACATTCCCATAGCCAATTGAATGGAAACACAGACCAATATCTAGGAAAATCATGTTGGTGTTGAACCTTTCATTCACTTTGAGCAGGAACCCGATCTGTTGTTTGGCAAACAGCATCTCAGATGGATTGGGGAGTTACCTCTAAAAACATACACCATGGAAACAGGCCAGTAAACAGGAGGGGTATGTGCCTGACCTGACTACAGATGATAAGTGCTGCTATACTGCATGTGGAGTAATGTTGGTAACAGGGTATGTGTAGATATGGCTGTCCTACATGTTTTAATACCTGCCACGTCAGTGCTATGCTTATGAGGGAACACCCATCTGTAATGTCATCTGCTGACTGGCCAGTGTGTGGTGCCTTTTGTTTCAGGTGTTACCCACAGAGCACCTATCTGTGAACTGCAGAAGGTAGTGTGAGGATTGCAGTCTGTTGATGGTGACAGCCATGAAAGTTACTGACTTCATATCCCTAATAGGACATATGTTGCAAGAAACCCTGTTGCAGCAGTAAATGTATGAGGTTATCACAGCAACATGTCAATATTGGCCCTGTGTATGTGCTTCCAGCGACAACCCTGTCAACCTTTGTACATATGTCATGCAGTAAGGGTTGCATATGTGCTGTACACCATAATCAGTGACATCATATCTGATAACAAGCCAGTGCGATATCAGACTACTACACATGTTATTTATAGTAGGGGTTATATGTGATGACATAACCTGGACATTCTGTGATTGTGTGTACAATACTGAGGTCTGTGTACGTATGGTGATTCTCAGCAGTGTGTGTATTGTTAATATGTACCTTGGCCTGTGTACAGACTGTGGTAGATGTCATTGTTCTTGGTCCTGTTCTACCCGATGTTACATACTGCTCCACTGTATGTTACCCTATCGGCTTACATGTTTGTTGGGCCATACATGCACATGTCCCATACCACAGACAGGCATTGGACCACACTGTGTAGTGGCCCAGTATATGTAGGGTTAGTGTGTAGGTGGCACATATGAGGTCGGTGTTGAACAGATAGTCCATATACTGTAATAATATGCTAGCATACCATATGTGGCTATGGCTGTGTTCACATTGGTTGTGTGTACGCACTTTCACACAGGTGTGTGTTACTCTGTGCTGTGGCAAGCCTTCCCCCACAAGAAATGTAGGCCAGTGTTGAATCGGTCTGCCTGTAGCCAGCACAGTGCTTTGTTACATGCCTAGCAGCTTAGTGTACTTACCCAGTGAGATGTAATGTCCAGATACTTGCCAGATGTACTGCTGCTTGGCTACCATAACAGTCATGTATGTCAGACAGAGCCATGGGATGCTGTACAGATATATGTCCATATCTAGTGGGTAGTATGTGGCCATGGCACCTTTGTACCAGCAGTTATTATGTGGCAGGACAGACAGGGATGTGTGTATGCATAACCTATGGGGGCACATGTATACCCGTAGTCACATATTATAGCCACATTGTCAGGACTGGTCCACATGTCTTGCACTAAGGGGTTATGTCTATACCTCTGGAATGTCCAGAACGTGTGAGACTGTCCACATATATTGGCCATTATCTCTGCTGTAGTCCACAGGAGCATTTTGTGCTAGCAGTGGTACTGTATTATGATGTCCTTAGGATGTCTGTCAGTAGCCAATGGCATACATTAAAAGCAGATGTGACCTCACACATACACTATGTCTGTACAGACACTCCCTATTACAGTAGCAATAGTCTATAAATATACCTGCTATACATACCTGACATCCCCTTGCACTATGAAGTTGGGACTATAGGGGCTGAGGTAGGGCTATACTCCTTATTCAGGACATATGGTGAAGATATATGTACATATAATTATCCAGATATCTATATAGGCATACACATATACATATTGACATATATAGATGGATATGTATATGTACATAGATATACATATAAACACCCAGAAATATACATATACAGAGCAATATATGTCTACACATATAAAGATAGAGATATATATGCACATATATGTATGGATATCTAGATATATATTGACAGTAGTAGGTATATCAGATTATAGGCATAACCATACACATAGGATGTGCATGTATATATATATATATATATATATATATATATATATATATATGTATATGTATATATATATATGTATATGTATATATATATATATATATATATATATATATATATATATATATATATGAGAGCTACAGAATCCTGAAAGCCTAAAATCCTGAAGACCATCAGGGGTGAGCTGCCTTAAGGTGTATGGATGTACATTACCATACAATTCACCTTGGGTAAATGCAGGCCTACTGTCACCTGCCATACACACTGTTCTGTTTGTCAGTGTGCTTGTGATGGTGTCATTTATACCTTGTTATGTAACAGTAACATCCCATTGTTTCAACTGAGGTCTTTACCCCCTAGGGATTGTCTACAGAGTGTAGATAGAGGCTGCTGAGCTATACATCTGCATTACTTACTGTTGATTGTTTGGTAACCTGTGGCCCAGTCTGTCTTTACTATTGTACTACTTGATGGCCTTGTCTTGGACAGCAACATTTGTTAACTTTTCCAGACTACTGTATTAGTATAACTATTTCACAGTTGCATTACTCAGTTTATATGGATGTCCATGTCTAAACAGCTATACAACATGGCATATACAACTGTAATAGTACACAAATAAAGCTTTCCCATTTATGCAAACCTGTGTGTGGTGTTATATCCTTTGATCTTTCTGTGGGTATATGTTGCAGGCAATGATTGTCATTTGTATCGGTGGCTCATACAGTCTCTAGTTGGTAAGGTGGTAACTGTAATAATAGTGGCTGCTCCATATTGTGTGCACCTTCTACATATGTATCTTACTATACATATATCTGCGTGTGTATGTGTAGTCACATATATATGTATATATATATATATATATATATATATATATATATATATATATATATATATCTGCATATATGTGTCTGTGTATATGTATCCTAGGGATGCTGACAGCTTCCACATTGTACATTACCTATGGGAGCCAGACTGTACTGCATATGTTACCGATACTAGTCTGACATCATACAGGTGGGATGGAGTACTGTTAACATATTGTGCCCATGTTGTGTCAGGTGCTGGTTATGGGAACTGCAACACTTGGTAGTGTATTGCAGGGCAGATGTGTTTGGCTGTTGGGGGGTATACCTATTTGTACAAGACGTATGTTGTTTGGGGCCTCTCAACCACATTAACAGTGCATGTGGACATATATGTTTTTGTTATGTTCCCATTGTTATGTACAGCTGTATGTCCGTATACATACATACATATATATATATATATATATATATATATATATATCTGCTTACATATATATAACTTGCTGTATATATTTAGACATATAGATGTGGACATATATATCTTTAAATGTAGGCATTTGTATCTATATATGTTTATCTATATCTACATATATAGATATATTGTATCTGTTTAGATATTAATAAATATACACACACGATACATCTATATGTTAGAATACATTCCCTGTACTGTTGAATGACTTGGCTGGATGATATGTTTGTGAACACATGAGGGCTATGTATATCTGACATGACTTAGTGGTAAATCACTTTGGCTATGGTGTGCAGGGTCCTGGGTTTGAGCCTTGCAGAGGCTGTTTATTTTGTTTCTGGGCAGAATCAGGGCCGTTGGATGCAGAGTTTTTAAGGCACTTTTGAGCAGTTGTAAGCAGGTTTGCGTGGAGTTAAGCACTGCTAACTTCCAGTTACAGTTTCTTATACCCAGTTAGCTTCTAAATTGCTTAATCAGTGAAGGCATTGCTTACCCCCATGCAAACAAGCTTAAACCTGCTTACAGCTGCTTAAAAGTGCTTACTCTCACTTGCCCCTACACTAATTTATTTAAAAGAAAAGAAAAAAGGATCGATAGGAAAGTGGTGAAAAAGGGGTACAAAGAGGGAAAGACAGTAGGGAAAATAGCTAGGGATGTGCAGGAAGGGTGTAGGGAAGGTCCATAGCTGCCCATTTCTTCTAAAGCAACAGCTGTGCATATACACTGAATTTGGAAGTAGATTTGGATATTCAAACTCCTGGGAGGGGATGAGGACAGCATTAATAAGTTGTGATGCCAATTAGGCCAGATTACATGTGTCCAGTGGACATATGTGCAAAATGGACAGCTATGTATGGGGCGATATATTTTTTTGGGAACAGATTGCCCTTTTTATTTTTTTGTCGGGAGAGAGTGAGATTTTGGAGAGGGATAGTAGGTATACTTGGGGAGGCAGGTTGGGTAGGTTAACAGACAAGACAAACAAGACACATGCAGGGGCAGTATATGACTCATGTGGGGGGTAAACACCTTGATGAGGAGGGGTGTTGGGAAATTGGAAGCCCATGAGCCCCCTAGTAGAAACAGTGGGACTGAGGTCCCCACCCGTGGGCAGTCACCACTGCACCTTCACAGCCTCGATGGAGCCAGACTGATGCTCTAGTTGTGGCATGTGGCCCTCAAGCTGGCATAGAAGATCACTAAGCTGCTGGTTGATTTCTCTAAGCACCACAACCCTGACCTGGCGATGGGTGATAGGTACCTGTCCGTGCCCACTCCCGGGGGGGGGTGAGCACCATCCCCTGAGGCAGTTCCACCTGAAGGTGGTGCAGGACCAATGGACAGGAGTGTCCCGGGTGGGCGCCAAACATGCTGGTGCCTGGTGACATGGCCAGCTGAGGTGGGACAGTTGGGTCCACTGGGACCAGCCTTCCCAAACGTGCTATAGTGTTTAGATTTCATCATATGTGGGTTAGTAATAGTCAACACATTCCAGGTTTAGGTATAACAGCATTCATAGATATTCCCATTAACCCAGACACCAGATACTTAACAGTTGCATGTCAAACAGAACAAATGCACATATGGGACCACAGTGGTAATAAGAACAGCATGCAGGTACATTGATGGCACCATGCCACCAATTTTGGAATAATTCAATATAGCACATGCATGGGAACAATTAAAATATTTACCAGAAAATTGGACATTATCAGAACATAATGTATCCGTAGTAATAGAAATGGAGCGAAAGCAGGCAATAACTTTAGATTAAAATTTTTTTTTAAATTTATTCACGAATATCCAGATACAGATAAGCATTTTCGCTTGATAAGCTTCCTCAGATCTATAGTACATCCACACTAAAACTAAACCAGTTATATAAAAATTCAAAATATTCAGACCAATCAAACATCCATACCAGTTAATACAATTAAAGATACACTACACAAACTATACTACAGATATAGACTGGATACATATCTAACTCAGTGCCAGGAGGATATGTATGCACGTATATAAATGGAACTGCAACAATACATATCACAAATTCTTCAAATTATAAAAAATGTATTAAATTTATATATGCATATGTACATATAACATATATATAAAAAATATATAAAAATTATGTATGCACTTAAAACTGAATTATTGTAACATAATACTGAAAGATACACAGACTAAACTTAAAAAATAAAAAATTATAAATCATGTACATTGAGTATGAACCAAATGTAGTTCTCTAACAAAATATACATACATTGAGGAGAAAACACTATGCACATTGTGGATGATTTTTACTTAATATTCTGATGTTTCCTTAACAAGGGCTTAATGGAGGCCCTTTCATTTAGTCCCCTACCTCTCTCGGCTCTTAATACAATAATCCATTTATTCTCTCTGTATTCATTGTGGTTCCTAATATCACCTTCACATACACTGGGGGGAATAACTTCAAGGGCTCTAAATAAAAACCTATGAGTGTCGTCATGTTGTGTAATGTGTTTAGCTAGGGCATTGTGTGCTGAATTCTTCCTGATATGGTATATGTGTTCACGTATCCTATCCCTAAATGGCCTGTTCATTTTGCCAACTTAAAAGGAAGAACAGTTCTGACATACGGCCAAATAAACTAAATTAGAGGTCATACAATCATCTCTAACTGATGTCATAAATTCTCTTTGTAGATCAGGATGAAAGAACCTTCTACTGGTGTCTATATATGTGCAAAAATTGCACTGCCCACATGGTCTAGTATACTCATCTCTGAACACAGCTTCCTTATTCTTGGGATAACTAAGCATCCTCTTCAGGTTCTTCTTATTCCTATACAGGAAATGTCGTTGTTCACCAACTCTCTTCTTTATATCCTCATCTGCTTGCAAAATTGACCAATTCCTGCTGATAATATTTCTAATTTCTATATTCTCTGTTGTATAAAATGCTGGAATTCTGACAAAAGTTTGTGTAGAAGGTATTTTCCTTCTACCAGGAGTCACAACTGGCCCAAAATATGGTGCCGCTATATCATGTCGTGAGGTGAAAATAGTTTCCAAGTGCTTATTTATTTCAAATTCTCTATAACCTCTATTTAGTAATTTTACTTTCAGACTGTCCAACTCTTCTATGAATCCTACTTCTGAGGGATTCAGTCTGGAGGCTGTCATACCTTGGCCTTTAATAATGTTCTTGAACACATATGCAGGATGCATACTAGATCTCATCAGTAAAGCATTACGGTGAAATGGCTTGCGATATACTCCTGTATGAAGCAAGCTGCCTGGTAACTTCTCTATATATAAATCTAAAAAATCTATTCTCGAGCTAGAACTCTTCATAGTGAATTTTAAATATTCAGTTAAATTATTAATTTTGCAAAGCAGGGTGTCCAGTTGATATCCATTACCATTCCATAGAACAAAAAGGTCTTCAACGAAATGTCGATAAAATACCATATGTTCATGAAATTCTTCTACTCAAAACAGGGCATTCTCCTCCCAATGTGCCAAGAACATATTTGCATAACTATTGGCACAGGGAGTCTCCATAGCCACCCTGTCCTGTTGCCTAAAAATGGTATCTCTAAATAGGAACAGATTATTTTCCAGGACAAGTTCTAAAAAATGTGTTATTAGATCTATCTGCACAGCAGAATATTCACTATGCTCCATCAGATATTCTGATATGTACTGAGTACCTACCTCATTCGGAATGATGGTAAATAATGATTGTACATCAAATGTAACTAGAGAAAACTCCTCAATGTCTGTAATACCTCTCAAATATTCATAAAGTTCCATAAGGAATTGCTTAGAGTCTTTTAACACATATTTATTCTTGTTTAATACCGGTTGTAGGTGTTTTTTCACATAGACAGATAAATCCAACCCATCCCCCACCAGCAACTATTGGTTGACGTCACTGAATATAGTAAAAACAATCTGGGTACAGTATGCTGCCATCACTGAATATAGTAAAAACAATCTGTGTACAGTACGCTGCCATCACTGAATATAGTAAAAACAATCTGTGTACAGTACACTGACGTCACTGAATATAGTAAAAACAATCTGTGTACAGTACGCTGATGTCACTGAATATAGCAAAAACAATCTGTGTACAGTACAGGGTGGCCACGATGGTCCAGTGGTTAGCATTGTCTCCTCACTGCAAGAGGTTCTCCGGTTCGATCCTCGGCTGGGGTGCCTTCCTTGCGGAGTTTGCATGTCCCCCCTGTGGTCGCGTGCATTTCCTTGGGTGCTCTGGTTTCCTCCCACATCCCAAAGACATGCTGCAGGTGGATTGAACACTCTAAACTGGCCCTAGGTGTGAGTGCGTGTGTGTGTGTGTGTGTGTGTGTGTGTGTGCCTTCTGTGGAAGGTTGGGCGCTGGGCTGGCAACTCGACACTGTAAAACTCCACTGCCAATCATGAGCGGACAGGTGATCCACTGTGGCAACCCCTAACCGGGAAAAGCTGAAAAAAGAAGAAGATAAATGTTGCTTTTATTTTATGACATCTTATCACATTTCTGAGCGTGATAAGGTCTATTGCACCCATTTACCTGTAATTCCTGTGGAGAGAACATCTGTTAACAATACATAACTGATTCAATAATATGTACTAGTAGTTGTCAATGGATTCGAACCCTGGTCTGTGTGTGACAAATGTACATCAGAAACAGCATTTAACAAACTGAGCTATTGAGCCACTTGATTATTGACTGACTGACTGATACTTGCCTAGAGCTCACCTAGAAACAGAATATGACCTGGTAATAGTAGTACAGTCTTATACAAGACTGCAGTGACAGTTGGACACACATGCATGAGATTCATGCATGACACATATACTAGGTAAACTGTACATTAATACATAGAATGCAGGTGTACACAATAAACTCTTAGTTGGTGGATATATCTGAGAAGTGTACAAACCATATCGGAATTTTGGGTTTGGCTACCTGACCCATCACAGTTTCAGATAGTATATTTGCAGTCTACAGCTATTACAGTTTCATACTTGCCTGCAGCACTGTACCTCAGAGCAGGAGTGCATATACCTGAACTGCAATGATTAACACAAGGCAATCCTGATATACACAATATACCTTGAGTATTCCTGGTATTGCTTAAGTGCACAGCAAATATCATAATGCATATATCTTGTAGTACAACTCTAAATCTAAAGGTTAGCATAACAGTCTTTCTTAGCTAACCTTAGTGGTATTCTTTCAGTTTTTAGTTCAGAGCAGATGTCATACTTGATTTCATGAACAACAGCCCTACTTGCACACATATTGCACAACACAGCTTTATTAGGGGTACCTTCATGCAATTATTGTTATATTTTCAAGTCTTTATTGCACAACAGTTCATATAATGCACGTGTTGCAATACAGCTGTAACTCCACAGTTATTGCAGTAAAAAGTTTATATTTCATTAACATTATCAAGTTTAATTCTTTAATGTTTACTGCACAATACTTGGAAGTAGACAGTTATTGCACTACAGGCCTACATTCACATTTATTGCAATGCACAAATCTATACTGTATGCAGCTACTGGTAGTGATTGGATTGCTTTATCTTGTGTATTTGACTATACATAACAAATTAATCTGTATTCACCACACTCACAGTGCAACCTGGCCAGGCACCCTGCATGGGCCTCTAGATTGTGAGCTCTCTCCTCTGCAGATGTAGGGAGAGAAGCACACCATTATGTGTACCTGTCTATCACACTTTCAGATTAGGTATTGGTAAAACAATGCTAACAATACATACAAACTCATGGAGCATTCCCATTCTGAGCATCTGGGGCCCAGTTGTCCAGAAATTCCCTCTTTCAATGCTTCCAATTGTCATAGTGATGATGGACTTGCTCACCTGTGTGAGGGATACATGTTGCACTGGTGAAATCATGTGCCAGCTGATCCCAGGCCACAGACTTGTAGTCAGATCCCTGGTAATGGCCCTGCAGCAGCCGGACGCCATGGTATTTTACTAGGCGTCCAACCATGACCATGGATTCTAGAATGCCTTACTGCTGTGCCCAGAAGCATGTACACTCTCCAGCATCTGTCATAGTTCCTGCCAAGTTCAAACTCCAACTACTTATATCTGTATTCCCACCTGTTGCACTTAATATTGCCTGTTTTACCATCCTTACACACCACTGGGCAATTTTTAAAATTGAGGCAAGTTGTTTAGCACCGCACAAACCCACTTAGCTCAGCTGAGCAGTGCTTAAACTGGCAAAATCTCAGTGGTGTGCAAACCAGCTAAGCGGAGCTGCACAGTTCCAAGCAGTGGTAAAATGTGTCTTGTTTAAGCAGTGCTTGGCATGGTTTAGCAGTGCTTAGCAGAGCTTAGCTAACCACAGCAACACAGATTTAAAGATAAATGGCATAATTTGTATTTGCAAAATAAATGCTGAATAACCTGTCTGTGTATTCAAATCCTGCACCTACTGCACATAGCACTGTCACTCTAAACATATGGTTATGTGGATGTGCTGAGTGCTGCTATTCTTTTAGATATATTTCTCAGCTGTGTTTAAGCACTGCTGTGCATTGCACAATGCCACACAAAGCCATGCAGCTATGCTTAAACTTGACCTTTGAAATTATAATTAAATGCATCCGGTTTCTATTTTTAGATGTCTGGCACATGTCAATCACTGTGCACCATACAAACTTCAAAAAAAAAAAAAATTTAAAGTCTTTCCAATACATTGCTATAATGCACTTTGATAGTGCAGGGTGTATGTTATTCATCTGCTGACACAGTTGTAACACACTTCCTACACTTACACAGTTCTCCCTCACCAATGTGCCAGCATTAATATGCATGGCACACTACCAAGGGGGAACTGCATACACGGGCACAGTACCTTCTGTGTAGGCTCTGCATTATGCCTACATGTATTTTATTAAGTCTGGGGGAAGTACTTTTGAAGACAAGCCCTATGAGTAATACATGTAATAAGTTTAACCATTTTCAAGTCATAGGTTCATAGGTAAGTACTAAGCTATCGGTCCAATGGCCTAAGTAAGCCTAGCCAACAAGGTTCCCTTGCTTACACCACCCAAGAAAGTTATTTTCTTGTGCCCCTGTTGAACAGAGCCACAGAAGTGATCCCCGGATTGAATTTCTTATTTCCCATCCACTCATCAAGATTTTTCTTGAAGAGTGCTAATGAGGAACTTTGCTTGACATAGATGGGTAGCTTGTTCCAGAGTATGGGAAGTCTCTGGGACAGGAATCTATCCCTCCAGCATGTCCTGTTTATTGTGGTAACAAGGTTTAGGTCCCTAGGAGTGTGTAGCTCAGAGGGATTGGGATTTCTTTAGGTGTAGCATGTCTAACAGCTGTGGGTTTGACATAGCTTTATATGTTAGGCAGAGATCACCTCATATTAGGCGATATGCTACGGAGTAAAGCTGGAGTTTTTTGAGATGGTCAGTGTAGGGCATCTGTTTGAGGCTAGTAATCTTCTTTGTGAGGTACTTCTGTGGCCTTTCCAGCTGATGCAGATGTCTTGTGAGGTACATTTCAAAAGGGGCATTGTACTCTATAATGGGTCTAATGAGTATCGAGTAGAGGGGAACAATGACCTCTTTTTTCCTGGATGAGAACCCTTTCCTGATAAGGTGTGCCATGTAGAAGCATTTCCTGACTACTGTGGTGATGTGATTATCAAAGGAGAGACTACTGTCCACCTGGATCCCAAGGTCCCTTATCACACATCCGACATTAAGTAGACTTCTGCCTATGTTGTAGTTCATGGGTACAGAGTTTTTACCAAAGGGGGTGCCAATGCATTTTTTGGCATTGAGCTTGAGGACATGGCTCTGACACCAGACATCTGTCTCAGTGAGGCCCCTCATTAGGATGTCCACATCATTTGGGGACTTGACTATGGCTCCTAGTTTGCAGTCATCTGCAAACTTTGTTAGCCAAAGGCCTTCTGTGTTAGTCTGTACTTCACAGAAGTAGATACCAAATAGGAAAGGTCCCAGGACTGAACCCTGTGGTACTCCACTTGTCACTGTTTTGAAGTCAGATTTGGAGTCTGCAACTTTTACAGTGTGGGTTCTGTCAGTGAGCCAGTTGGCAACCCATCTTGTGACATAGGGATTTAGTTTAGTGAGTTTAGCTATAATTCCAGAATGAGGGATGGTGTCGAAAGCCTTGGCTAGGTCAAGATAGGCTGTGTGAACCACCTTACCCTTGTCTACAGCTTTGGTGACTGCCTCAGAGAAGTCAGGTTCAGGTGGCATGATCTGCCTTTCACATATGCCAACTGGGTGGGGTCCAGAGTTTGGAAGTTGTCAATGTCTTTGTTTATGAGTTCCATCAGTCCAGGCTCATCAGGCTAACAGGGCGATAGTTCTTGGGATCACTGGTGGCTCCTCCTTTGTGTAGTAGGATAACTGTTGCTGTGTGCCATTCAGTGGGCACAAAGCCTGACATGAGGCTATGATTGAACATGGTGCTTAGGTGGGGAGCCAGTTCGTTCTGATGTTCATGTAAAATGCAGCCTGGGATGTTGTCCAGCCCTGCAGATGCTGTGTTCTTGGCTTTAGAGAGTGCAGCTTTTATCTGCGTAGTTATGATTACAGGGACTCTGCATTCTTCCTGTATAGATATGGGCCCTTTAGGGGGTGAGTGGGGGGTAAAGATAGCACTGAACCTATCTGCCAAGATGTTTGCAATATCAGTTGTTTCTGTAATGTTCATGTCATTGTGCTGTAACGCAGATATGAGTGTTGTCATTGAGATTTTTAACATAGCTATACAATGCTTTGTGGTTGTCATTAGAATTGGTGGCAATTTTGTTTTTGTAGCTAGCTTTGGAGGATCTTTTATGGGATTTCAGCTTCTTACTGAGGCTGACCAGAGAGCTCCTCCACTCATGGGATTTTACTCTCTTTTGCAACAGTTTCTTCCTTCTGTTGTAGAGTTTCTTTATGGCAGGGGACCACCAGATTGGCTTCCTTTTTTTGGAGGATAGTGTCTTGGTTCTGTTTGGGATAGCACGATCTATGCACTCGTGTAAGTGCTTATAGAGTGTATTTGTGTAGGATTCAGCAGTCATAACTCTATTGTCCATCTGCATGGGTGTCATGAAGTTCGCCACTTCTGTCTTAAGAAGCATGAAGTTGGCTTTGGAGAAATGTTTTATCGTGGTTTCCTTAATAGGGGGTGGGGGCATGATTTGGATATCTAGAGTGATTAACTTATGGTTGGATCTGACCAATGAGCAGTTGACGTCAGGTGTGGAACACCAGCCACTCGTGTTGGTAATGACTAGGTCTAAGATACTGTTGCCCCTGGTGGGGGTGTGGATAAGCTGATCCAGGGCAATGTAATTTATGAATTCCAGAAAGCATTGCATGAAGGAGTTGGTGCATGACTAGTTTTCCCAGTTAATGGTGGGGTAGTTGAAATTGCCCATTATTAAGGTGTTTGGTTGAACCCTAATATTTTCCAGTATACCAAGAAAAGAGGAGTGAGAATCCTGGGGCATGCTGGGGGATCTGTAGCAAGTTACAATTTGGATTGCAGTTTTTCCCAGAATTAGTTGCACTTGGATAACCTCGGATGCATTATGCTGAGCAGCTAGCCTGGAGGTGTGGATATCCTTAATGAATATGGATACACCTCCGCCTTTGGTGTGCCAGTCCAGGTTAGATGGCTGAAAAGTGTGGTATGAGTTATAGCCTGGTAATGCAGGGGTGTTCTCTCGAGCCTTGAACCAAGTCTCAGTCACTGCACAGATATTGATGTTCTCCATTTTAAGGTGTGCCTTGAGGGAGTGCATTTTGAGATTTAAACTTCTAGCATTGAATAGCATTACCCTCAGTTTTTGCTTGCCTGTTCCTGTTACTGTGGCGAATTTGTCATTTGAACCTTGCCTAAACAAGACACTATAGGGGTGGCAAGATCCTTAGCCAGTATCTAGAATCCCAGTGCATACAAACTGTAGAAAACCTCAGTTGAAAAATAAATGTCTGAAAGATTCACTCTAAAGAAGTATGGGCCTAGGAGAGAGCACTGTGGAACATCCTTTTTTTTTTCAAAACAGGTTTATTGTTTTAACATATAAGAGAAATATCATAACAATTTTATACAAGTAATTAAAAATAGGTATTATTATAATATTCAGCAAAACAACTAAAGTATTTACAAAGACATCCACTACAATCAGATCAATTAATTAAACTAAAATACCGTGCTATTGAAATTAGAATTTTTTTAACAAATTTTGTAAATTATCCCATACAATATAATAAGATGTTTTTCTAGTTGTTCTCGTCCTAATTGTGTTTATTTCCATATGGCACATTATATTCATAACATTTTTAAATTCATTGAACGAAGGAGGTGTATCTGAAATCCAATTTCTAGTTATTATTTTCCTAGCCACTGCTAGAATAGACCATAACAAGGGAAGCTTAACCTTTTAACACATTGAGGTACAGGTGTGTTGAATAATATAAGAGATTTAGAAATAATGAAATTATCTGTAAAAGAGCCTGCAAAAATTCATTAATTGACTTCCAGTATTCTTTTAATTTTATACAGTCATAAAACATATGAGCCCAGTCAGCATTAATTTCTACATTACATCTCTTACATAAATTATCTTTATTATTTATTTTATTCATCATCAAAGGTGTATAAAAGATCTATGTAAAAATTTCCATGTATAAAGTCTCCAGACAATGGAAGACGTAGTTCTATAAGCAGATTCCAATATATATTGTTTATCTTGTTGATTTGGTGGGTCCCCATTAATAGAAGTGAAATAATTCCAGTATGAATCTACACTGTAAAAAGTTTCTTGTCTGATAATTTTATGTATGTATGAAAGTTTACCTTTATCAGAAACTTTATGTTGTAAATTTAATATCAAGTAATCAATCAGTGTTGGAATAGATTCTTTAACTGTTATAGACATTAGATCTATTTTATTAATGAGATGTTGTCTAAAGGTCTGAACCTCTAACCAGCAAGTTTCTCTTAGATCAAATTCTTGTTTTAAGAAATCTAGATTTTTAACTTTATTATCAGATATCAACTGATACCAGTACTTTAGATCATTATCTATAGCTAAATGAGTTCCTTCAGAAGTAGATGACAAAAGCATACCCTGAGTATACATTATAGGGAATACAATAAAATTCCATTCCCTATACTTAGGGTGCATGAATATAAAGTTACGATAGCTAATAATAATATTTAATGGGTAACAAACCATATGTTTAGGTGTAATAGGTGAAGTACAAAATTCCTTTAGTAACCATAACATGGAGTTATTTACAATCATATTTTTATGTGTTAAGGAGATTTTCATGAAGTGCATACTAATTAGCTCCCAATAATCTTTCCATTTTGCGACATATGACTGATCTATTAATAAAGTAATAACTTTTACAATAGAAGCGATAGTATATAACACTGTGGAACATCCTGACTGTAATTTTGAATTTCACCTGTCCAATTGCTGTATTATGTTGAGTAATAAAGTAGATAATTTAAAAAAAAATCTGTTAGCAAAATGACAAGTGAGTGCATACTTGCTTCCAGAAAATTATGAAATAAGTGCATTAGGAATGCTTCTCAAGGATTGGCGGGGATTACATTTGCACCTGATGAAAAGGGAATACTACAGAGAAGAACCAAGGGGGGGAAGTTAATATTGTGAGCAGAGCAATATTATATGCCAAACATTTTGTAGCACTGTGCTGTAGGATATCATCAGAAGACCATAAACATGCAATGGCATTTTTTTTAAATATGTAGACATTTTTTCTCTTCTCTTTAAAGTGTATTTTGTATTGCTAAGTGCATTTCATGGTAGACAAATGTAATTAACTTGTTAAGGCACTGCCTGCATAAATGCAATAAAAACATCTCTAATTATTGCTACAAAGGGAGTAAATGTGTAGATGGCAGTAGTGAGTACATAGCTAGGGTGGGTTGAAGGGGTTGCCACCCTGAGCACAATGTACTTGGTTGTGATCTCAGATACCTCTCAACTATTCAAATTTTTGCCTCCTATATTTGGACTATTCCTCAGAATAGTTGTGGTTTACTGACTAATTATTAAGGATCAAATTCAATAAATAATGATGGACAATTGAGTTTTCAGGCATTCTATCCTTTAGAAAATGTATACTAATGCAAAACCTGTTATTCTATCAACTTTCTAAGCTTGTAAGAACAACATGTAAAATCTGTCCCTGATTTTGGGCCTTTGTTCCTCCACTAGTTTTAGCATTGCCCCTATTTGTTGAACTAAGAGGTTGAGAGGCATGTAATTGTCTGATCTTGTTTTTTAATATTTTACTCTGCACAGTAGACTGTGAGGGTATTAGGACTGGTAGTACCTGGCACTCCTGGAAAGAAGGAAGGAAGGAGTACCAGATCAAAGAAGTTACTGTTTATTCCCCTTTTGGGTGGGTGGAATGCATGTGTGTCTCCATACTTTGTTTATGCAGTGGACATCAGATGAGCCGGCTATGAATTTGGCTGAGTTAGCTGATCTAAATGTAAGTTCTGAGTGCGTGTGATTCATATTGCAATGAACATATTTTAGCTGGAGTTATAGCTATCTAATAGTTTGAATCCAGTTGATGGTGACTCAACAAGTAGCACTCTTAACTTTGATGATGGCAAAAGCAGATAGATGGATGTGGCTTTTAGTCTTACATCAGGTGCTTAGACACATTTTCTAGCAATTATACTCTATAACTGCAACTTTGCCCCTATGACAACAATAAACGTCCATGCTTTGGATGAGATGTGAGACTTTTGTCCAATTTATTATTATAAAAGTGAATTAAAACTAGTAAGCTTGTCTTTTAAACTTACCGTTACCTTTGAACTTAGAAATGCATGTAATTCACAAGAGAAAAATAAGGCCACCTTCTTTACTAGAAAGCATTGACATAACCTACAATTGAACATTTCTCCAATGGTATCTCTTTCTCTGACTATAAAGTACCAACAAACAAGCTAGTGAACTCACACTGGGCAATAAAAATACTTCAAATAAAAAATAGATGTCCAGGTAGCATACGGTACTAAAAAAACTTTTAGTAATAGGTTAAGCACTTTCGTCTATATACATGTAATAGACATCATCAGAACCATTTAAAAAATGCTTCTCTGTCTATAAGAAAATTCCTATGTAGTATGCAGACAAATGTTCTACCAGATTCACTACACTCACTATCTCTTCTTTCTCACTCTATTTCTTCTCACGCACTCTTCCTGAGATTGATTTGGACAGAGACTTTTTGGCAGTTTTCAAAATTAAAAACACTCCTTCCATGGATCGGACAATATTCTTTATGTCTGCTGAGCAGTGTAAAGTCCCATCTAGCAAAATTAATCCATCAGCTCTTCAGCCTGAGTCTCTCTACTGATTATATCCCTGAGATGTAGAGAATAGCAGTTATAGTACCCTTACATAAAGGCGGTTCTCCTACTGACCCCGGGAATTACAGGCATATTAGTATCACTAACATTATTTGAAGGCTATTGAGCATATTATATTTGAAGTAATAAATAATTATAGAGATAAACCTATTTCCCTGGATATTCAGCAGCTGATCAGCCTGGATTAGTTCTTTAACCAGTTTACTGAAGCCATGGACAAGGGGTATACAGTCTGCACTGCTCATCTGGCCCTTGCCAAAGCCTTTAATACTATCTCACGTGCTGTAATTATTGACAAACTCTCTCAACTCAGCAATAACGTATTCATAATTTACTTGATTGGTCATTGGCTGTCTGACATGAACCATGCCATTAAAGTCAGTGGCATTTGCTCTAGAAAGAAAGTTACCAGTGGTATCTCACATGGCTCTATTCTGAGTTGTCTCTTCTTTGTTAGAGGTTTTGTTTTTTTTGTTTTTTTGTGGCATAAAAGCTGAAAATGAGGGAGTATAGCTCATCAAGTATACTGATGTTTGCAAACAGTTATTAAATCGTAGTCTGACAGTCAAACTCTCGGTCAAGGGCTGGACCAAATAAATGATTCATGTAATAATGATGGGATTAACAGCAATACCAAAAAATGCAGTGTAGTTGACTTTGGCAAAGCTAGGAACACTACTGATTATCACATAGATAAAACCCCACTTAAATTAGAAACTATCATCAGGGACTTATGTAAATATGTTGATAACACTCATTTGACTTCCACATCTGTGTGGTGGTTGGAAAATCCTCATACCTTGCAGAACTTATCCTTTGTGATATTTTCTCAGGGTACAAAGAAGTTATAGTCTTACTTTATTCATCCTTTATATCCATTGTTGAATATATGGCATCTTTTAGCATGTGCATCAATAATTAGCATGTACATCACTAATCATCTAAAACAGTTTGAGACCTCAATATTTCCTCACCAAAAAGATCTGAGGTCTCAGTACCATTCGCTAATTTGATTATACCAAAAGTCCCTTCCCTTTACTACCCCTCCTGTACTTCCAACAGCCTACATATTTCCCCATCCACATTATATACCTCAATTTAATTTCTATCTTAATCTACCTCAACTATCCTTGTTTGCTAGCACATCACACGCCTTCCCCCTTCCCCTTTTGTACTTAGCCCTCTGCTCTACTGTCTGTCCCTGCAACCATACATCTCGCCACAAGGTGGCACCTCCCTTATTTTTCTCCTGTTATTTCACTTTTTCCCACTCTTATGCTTATCTTTTGCCTCCATTAACCTTTCTTATCTGTCCTTTAACTGAAGCTTTTTCCAGAACTGCTTTTTAACCTAACCCCTCTTACCTTACCTTTATTCCTCTTACTCTGGCTCCTCTATATTTTTATTTCAACACATTAGATAACTCACTAATACATTCTCTCTAACCTACTAACTTACCTGTTTGTTTTTCCCTTTCTCTGATTGTTTCCTGCTGAACTCCACTCTCTTGTGTCTTACTTTTATTGCTTACAGTTCCCTCTCATAGCTTACTTATACTTACATCCTTTCACAGTATTTATTCTACCTCCTCTAACTGTTACTCTAATCACTGTCCTCTATAACGCTCTTCAGTCTTGTCTACTTCTGGACTTACAATCCATTATCCCACCCTACTTACAATCCTTTATCAAACCTATACTTCTACCTCCTTTCCCCTCCCCTACCACACACGCAATTCCACTATCCTGTAAAGAGATACTAGCACGCAAACTCCTCCCTATGCCTTATTTCCAGGGTTACTCCCCTATTTCCCTCCTCCACGTCTACCTATAACTTATAAATATAACCCCCTGCCGATTGACGCCATCTTTCTTCCCCTGGGTATCGTTGGCTGTTGGGTGTCTGGAGATAGGAGCTTATCCTGGGACTGTGAGTACTTGTTTGTATGTGTTTAATATTGTCAATTGCTCTGTTTTGTGCCATTTTATAGTTGTATCTTACCTGACAGTCTTGAAGACTATGTACACTGAAAGTACTTTTTATGTGTTTAACCTTTGAATGTCTGCTTTTAAATAGCTCCTGTGAACGCTACTTCCTATTTTCTAACTTTAAAACAGATACTTTTGGTTTCTTTGTGTATGAGAGCGTGTTTGCAATGCAGTTAGGTTACCTCAAACTGTTTAGCGTACACAACTGGGCTTTAATGAATATGCGCTAATGATTTTTACTATTAAGACTTACTTGTAGTAGCTCTAAGGCCTTTGTTAATTATAAGATAGGTTCTTTTTGCTATTCGCATACAACCCAGTTCCCACTGTTTGGATGTTTGCATGCGTGTTTGTAATACGGTTAGGTTACCTCTAACTGTTTAGCATACTCACCTGGGCTTTAACGTACATGCATTAATGCCTTTATTGTTAAGACTTTTTTCTAGTAACTATAAGGCCGTTGTTAATTGTAAAACAAAGTTCTATTTTGCTAAATCGCATTCAACCCTGTTCCCACTGTGTAAAGGTTCAGTTCTACCTGAAACCTTAACGTTTTTATTGTCCTAAACTAAATCTTTCGCTCTGTTGTAGCTGTTTAGCGTGCATGTGGGCGTGCTAACCCTCTGCATCATTTATCAAGAGTGTAGCACTACTCAAAGGCTCACCCCAACCTGAAACACTACTGTAGCTATTCAGCGTCGCTGAAAGTTAAGTAGATTGTGGTCCGTCTAGCGAGACCGCGAGGACCTACAATTCCTACTGCATCATTGAAACAGCGAGTTGGCCTGCTCAAACGCTGAACCTCTACTGTAAATCCTGTCTTTTCACAGAACTGTGGTGAAATCATTTCACGGTACCACTAGCTGCATTATTTATTTGCCCCTGGTAGAGTGAGCGTGGGGGCTAGTAATTCCTATTGTAACTCTGTTTAACTGAGTCGGGCTCCTTAATCTCTGAGCCCCTAGTGAAGATTTGACCTATTTTACCTAAAAGTAGCTTTACCTAGAAACTACTTGATAACTGGGAACGCCAGATTTCAGGCCCGTGTAGAGTGAGCGTGGGGGCAAGTAATTCCTAGTCCAACATTGTTTAAGCGAGTTGGACTCCTTAATCTCTGAGCCCCTACTGAAAGTTAGTCTCATTTTACTGAAAGGTAGCTTTACCAAGGAATTACCTGACAATTGGGGATACCAGATTTCACTAACGGCCAACAATTACTGTAGCTCACCATTACAATGTACATTTTTCTTGAACCCTATACTCGAATGTTATACTGTTACAAAATGTTTATTCATGCAAAATGATATACCTGTTTTTTCTTATTACTGTATGTTCTAGATAGGTTTTATCTTTTTTTCTCCAATGTTTAATGTTTTGCACCTAGTATTTCAGTGATACTGTTATTTAGAAAAGCCTATGCACTGTTACTACTTTTGCTTCCAGCTCCTAAGCTCTATTCACTCACTATCTCTCTCCCTTATTACCTTATAACAGAGTGGTCAACTGTGTAACTCAAGCAAAACTTTTTTCCTGCCTACCATCCTCCAGGGAATAAAGGAACCTCAAAACTGAGCCCATACCTTTCACTATCAAGAGGCACCGGCTTACTTTGAGAATTTAAGTATGCTACGTTTCCTTGCTTGACCAGACATACTCTATTTGTGTATCTCGGGTTAAGCACCCCTCCTGTACTTCCAACAGCCTACATATTTCCCCATCCACATTAGATACCTCAATTTAATTTCTATCTTAATCTACCTCAACTATCCTTGTTTGCTAGCACATCACACTCCTCCCCCCTTCCCCTTTTGTACTTAGCCCTCTGCTCTACTGTCTGTCCCTGCAACCATACATCTTGCCACAAGGTGGCACCTCCATTATTTTTCTCCTGTTATTTCACTTTTTCCCACTCTTATGCTTATCTTTTGCCTCCATTAACCTTTCTTATATGTCCTTTAACTGAAGCTTTTTCCAGAACTGCTTTTTAACCTAACCTCTCTTACCTTACCTTTATTCCTCTTACTCTGGCTCCTCTATATTTTTATTTCAACACATTAGATAACTCACTAATACATTCTCTCTAACCTACTAACTTACCTGTTTGTTTTTCCCTTTCTCTGATTGTTTCCTGCTGAACTCCACTCTCTTGTGTCTACCCGCTCCGTTCGCCCTGCGGGCTCACTCCGCTCCCCTCCCTGCCCCCAAATTCCACCCGCCCCTAGCACCTCTACATTTATTCCCACATAACCACACCCAGCACAATCCGTAGCCAATCAGAACTTCCTCCTCTCCGCCCACTCCATAGTCATCGCCTCCCACACCCACCCTCTCTACTTGAACACTTACCTATTTTTACAGTCTCTTACCCTTCTCAACATGTCCTACACTCACCTTCCTCTCCTACTACTAACTCTTCTAACTATTCTTTCCTCTACCTACCTAATAACCTACTATGAGCAACCTTTAAATCCTACTGTTAGCATTCCACACAGACACACCCTAGCTACCCCCCCATCTACACTCACAACCCATATTAGTCTTACATACTGCAACTCATATCTTGAATCTAAATATCATCGTCTCTCACATATCAAATACCTTATTCTTAGACACACAAAACACTTGTACTGCTTCAAGCCCACACAATTAACTCACCTTATTCAAAGTTTATCATTAGCTGATGGGGACATCCACCCCAACCCAGGCCCAAAAACCTTCACAATATCCCCTAACTCTCAACAAATGATAACTATGCCTACACCACATTCTAAACCTCCTAAATCTCTCACGATAGCTCATCTTAACATCCGTAGCATTTGCAACAAACTTCCAGCTCTTCACGCCCTTCTAGAAGTCCAACAATTTGACATTCTCTGTCTTACCAAAACCTGGCTCAAACCCACAATAAAAGATAATGAAATCATCCCCCCTGGCTATAACATCCTAAGACAAGACCGTCTTAATAAAAAAGGTGGCGGAGTAGCTATTCTCTTTAAATCTGGACTGGATGTAAACAAATCAGCCCAAACCCCTCCATATGACACTAACGCTGAACATATTATTTCCAAACTCTCTCTTAACCCACACAAAACTATTAACATTATCTGCACCTATCTTCCCCCAGGCAACAACCCCCCCATATTAGAAGACCTACTTAACTGGTTTTCAACTAATCTTCTTCAAGAAACTATATTGTTAGGTGACTTCAATATTGATTGGAATGTATGTAAACAAACTAATCCATCCACCCTTATCAACCTGCATGGATTCTACCAAACCATTAACTCCACAACTAGAATAAATAAGAGCAATAACAAAGATACCATACTTGACTGGATCTTGACAAACAGTCCCCAACAAAAGTATTCAACAGGTACCCTCCCAGATGACCTTAGTGACCACTCTCTCACATACATCATTAGGCACAAAACTCATCTAAAAACACCTCCCCCTAATTCGCTTATTTCGTAGCAAAAAACATTTTGACCCTCATCAGTTTCAAAATGAACTTAGCCTGGTTAACTGGTCTCCTCTAAAAACTCTCCCAATAGAAGACGCTGTTAACCACTTTAATAAAACCTTTCTTACTATTTTAGATCAACATGCCCCCATGCGATCTATTCGCATGAAATATAATACAGCCCAATGGCTTACAACCAACATCAAACAACTAATCCTTAGTAGGAATAAGGCCTGGACTCAGTGGCGAACCTCCAAAGACCCCGTTGATCACCTTAGCTACAAAAAAAAAAGGAACATAACAAAGTTAGCTATCATAAAAGATAAAAAGAACTTTTACACCCAGCTACAGCAATCCTCCCACCACCATCCACATAAATTTTGGAAATCTATTAATTCACTTCTTTCCCCCGGAAAAGTTGAAACTCCCAATCCACTCGGCTCCTGCCCTGACTCTCCCTTACAAACAGCTAATGCTTTCAATAACTTCTTTACGTCTACAATACTTAAACTGGCCAACCAACAAAGCCCTGACCCCTCTTTATTAGGTAGCCCAAGCTTCACTCCTCCACTTATGCAACTTAAACCCATACCTACCTCCTATATTCTAAATTTACTTCAAAAACTTAAAGCTTCTACCCCCTCAGCCGACAAACTGGCAGCCGAATATCTCCAGCTAGGTGCCAAAGCTATTGCCTACCCTATCTCTATACTAATGAACAGAACCATAAAAGAAAGTACTATACCTTCACTCTGGAAAATCTCACACATCATCCCCCTCTTCAAAGGGGGCGATTCATTTGAGTACTCTAACTACCGCCCTATAGCACTGCTATCTCCTATTGCAAAAATAATGGAGAAATGCATCCTCAAACAGTTACTAAATCACCTCCTATCTAATAATCTCCTCGCTAACTGTCAACATGGCTTTCGTCCTTACCATAGCACAACCACATCCTTATTATCCTTTATTGACTCCATTAATATTAACCGGAATAGCAATCTTCTTTCATCAGCATTCTTTGTAGACCTGTCTAAAGCCTTTGATATGGTGAATCACCAACTCCTCCTACATCGCTTAAAATCTCTCTCTCTCGATAATCTTGCCTTAAGCTGGTTCATTTCCTATCTTCAAAACCGGAAACAAGCTGTTTTATGGAACAACAATCTTTCAGAACTTCTCCCCACCACTTTAGGTGTCCCTCAGGGCTCCATCTTAGGTCCTCTTTTATTTTCCATCTTTATTAATGACTTGCATCTTGCCACCCCCCTAACTACCTGTATTCAGTATGCTGATGACACCACCATCATTTGCTCTGCCACAAACCAAGCTGACCTTCACTACCTTACCCAAAAGACTTTCACTACTATTGAGCAATGGTTCTCTAACCACTGTCTTCTCTTAAACCCTAAGAAAACTAAACTTCTCCTCTTCTTACCCACACACCAGTCTCCCTCTATTAATTTCACAATTACTTCTAACAATGGCACCCTTATCTCTCCTGACCAAATAACCAAACTATTGGGTATTACTATTGACAACCTACTAAAATTTGATTTTCACATCAACTCCATCATGAAAGCAACTAATAGAAAGTTAGGTTCTCTCTACAGAATCAGAACTTTCCTAACCCCTGAAGCAAGAACTACCATAGCAAGAACACATCTTATCTCAACTTTACTATATGCTTCCCCCATATATACTAATCTCTCTAAGCATAACATAAATAAGCTTACAACAGCCTACAACAATGTTGCCAGATTTGCCACTGCCTCTCCATATAAAACACATCACTGTCTGAACCTCTCTAACCTAGGATGGCTGGAATTACCCCACCTAATTCAGTACTATCAGCTTACAATTGCCCACAAAGCCCTTTACCACCCTGAAAATATACCCATGCTCTCCACCCTTATAAAACCCTACAACAACTTAAAAGCCCTACGCTCTTCTAACAAAATACTGATTCAAACTTCTCTTTCAAAGAATACAGCAGGTGACTCCATATTTTCCAACTCAGTTGGTAAAATTTGGAATCAACTTCCTCCAGACCTTATAGCCCAGACTTCCATTACACTATTTAAGACCAAATTGAAACTCTTTCTTACTAAACACTAGCTTTGCTCTTGCATCAACCCTAGCTGATCTAGCTCCTCTTCTACCTCCTATTCTTCTCCTATATCCCTTAAACTTTCTCCCAAATCTATTTCTTCAATTTATTTTTTTCTTTCGACTTGAGATATGACTATCTCAACTATATACTATACTTTTCTAGTAACACTTTTGTTAACTTTTTTAAACAACTTAATTTCTTCTCTCACTTTTTTTCCATACCTGTACTTAAGTAACCTCCTTGTCTCTCTAGCCCCCTTTTTTTTGTAACTTCCTGAAATTGTTGTTTATTTGCCTTGCTTATTTGTGATTTATATGCATTGTTTATTTTGTATTTACTGTTTTGTTACCATGTAGTAGACAGCGGAGCTTTTCTCCTCGGGCATCCACTGAAAATGGACATGTATCCAGTTGGACTAGCCCGGTTAACAAATGTAAAATAAATAAAAATAAAATAAATTATTGTCATACAGACTTTAGAGAGATGATCTATGCTTTTCTGCTTTTTGCAGATACCAATGTTTATTTGTAGGATACAAAAAATAGATGAAGATAACCAGCAATTTAGGTACAACCCTGAAAAATGTTTAGTAGTGAAAGGGTTAATATTATCCCAGGCTCTGAAAATTAGACAGTAGCAGAAATAATTGTCTCATGAAAACAATCCCCTATTTTTTTTTCCTTTTAAGAGTACAAATTGCATTAAATAACGTTGGAATTTCTATCTTGAAGGACCAAATGGGTCTATAGAATGTTGCTAAAGGGAGGGTTGGTGGTTGAGGTGCTGGCCCAGTTGTAAGAAATTATTTTCACCTTCCTCTTTTGCATGTTTCCTAAAGTTTTATATGACAACTGTCCCTATATCTCCCCCATGCACATTGAAAAAGATGTATTAATTTTGTATCTCAGTTGTTCACTGGCTTGACTGTTAATTTCATTTTCTGATGTACTCCATTATTCTTCAGTCTGTTTTCTGTATGTCTGTAAATATTTAGCCCTCTTCTTGACATTGACTGTTATTTGTTCATTTTATTTTTTTTTCTAGTCTGAATATTTATTTGCTTTTCATTCTGCTTTAGTAGATATTGCTCTCTGTTTGAAATTTATTTTGGTTTCTTTATACTTCCTGAATGTTATATGTTTCTTCTATGCCTCCTGTGGTATTCCATCTGAGTACCACATTCTTTTCTTTTCCATCTTTTTAATTTGTACCAAATGTATTGCTGCCTCAGAAATTGTAGTTTTGACACATTTGTGTTCTGTAACATCAGTAGTCTAGCCCTTATGTTAGGGCCTGTTTTCTTTTGTCAGACTCAGAAAAGATTTTAGTCAGTTGTTAACTAAACAAGAGGCAGTGAATGTGTTTCTGTGACTGGATGTGCATTCATTTATTAATCTAGTCACATATTTGTAAGCTGCAGTGGTAAGAAGACACCAATAGTTCCAGGCTTAAGGCTGAGTGAGGCCAGTTCCTTGTCTAAAACAGTAACTCTCCTGTGAGCATGATAGCTGTATCACCACACTTCTACTTATACTGGTTATCTTCTCAAACAGGGCTGACCAGATACACTCATGCTTGTCTGTCCCTTTCCTGATAAAAAACATCATCCTCGGCACAACATAGAAAACAGGCATGGATTTAAAAGATGAATACATTTCTTTTAAGAATGTGTGCTTGTTCTGTAGAAAAAATTAACAGGTTAGTCAGCTTATTCAACAAATGCATCACATAGTACACATATGCTATAATAAATTTCATTAACAAACACACAGAAATAAGGGTAATTTTAAAAAAGTAATACTCAAGCCAGATGACTCACTTTTCAGTAATCCATGATTTGATGATACAAGGTAAATGAATTGACATAAAATGAAAATATTCTTATATGCCTGTTATGTAGGCTGCCTCATCCATCCACATCTCTTACTTATTATAACTGCAAGGTTACAAAGCATGTTGTGGAAGTTATAGAAGTCACCATCAGCTGTTGATTCATATAAAAGAAAAAAAATATGGTCCTGATGTAGTTTTTTGTAAATCAGCTCAGTTTGACAAACATAATTTCAGTTAGTTTTTAAAGTGCAGTCCATTTTTAAAGTTCAGTAGGACACATTCTGGGCAATCACAGAAACATGACACTTGTTACACATATAAAGGGACGTTTTCCTTGACACTTTGTGGCATATAACTATTTACTGCAATATATGTCTATCTTTTTGTTGTTTATAGAAGCTCATGGCTGACCTAGTATATTGCAAAATATCAAATAATGCATTATTACTTTAATCATTCAGTTTTATTTTAATTTTTATGCTTTTTATTTACATTTCCTTTGCTTATCATGTGTGCATTTTTGCAAACATTATCTACAACAAAAAACATTTTTAGTGCCATAAACATGGTATTTATTTTCGGTTATATCATAGGTAGACCCTACCACTTTTTCTCTAAAGGCTCATATCAGCATTTGTACTCTGTCTTTTCATTTAGCTACGATACTGGGGAAGCTTACCAACTATTTGTCCAGATGCACCATGGGATCTTTAATGTCTGCCTGAATTACTGTCAACTTAAGCAGATGACACCTCGCTCTAACTTCTGATTTAAAGGATGAGGTCATACCTGGTGACCTGTGTAGGTTCTGTGATGATAGATATTTATTAAAGATCAGATACAATCGAAAAAAAGAAAAATATCTGGACTTTCAGAACTCAGCACAGTGTTCAGTGTTTTAGATTAAAGTAATGGTCAAATATAGTAAAGGAAATATCATAAAATAAACTCTGATTGCAAAAAGAACAGTCTGTTAGTGGAAGAGTACAGTTTGTGCTTCCTTTATCCTCCCATGACCAAGCAATGTGTATAAACTGTGATTTCAGCACATAATAACTTCTTAACACTGAATATGATGACCTATCAGACAGACGAAAACAACTTTATTAGTTTCAGCCTAAACTGGTATGTTACTCCTGTAGTATTGTATACCTTTGCTGCGACCTTTGGGATGTTAGTCACCACTTTGTTTTGCATATGCTTTTGCATTTTGAATTCACTATCTTTGGAGATCAACAGTAATCTTATATAAACATGGAAAGTATAGACTTTTCATGACAAATTAAAACTGTCTGTCGTGTACTAGACAAGGGGCATGTCTTTGAGCTGTAGACAATATTCTGTATCTGGAGGTAGTTCTAATTTCATTTTCTTGCCAGTCTGGTGCTAGAGCACTGTTACCTCTGCCCTCCTGTGATGGCTGTCTCAGACTGCACTACATAGTCACTATTGCCTCCTTCGCTACCCATCTGCTCCCTTCCTAGCTACCCCTTTCCTTTGCAGACTTGGATATTTACAATTAATCCTTTCATTCTGCCTGCCTTCCCATAAATAGTTTTCTTTCTAGTAGGTTTTGACCTGAGAGTGATGAAAAAGTTGAATCTTAAGACACTAAATAGCAATCAAGAGTACATTCTGCTGGGTCTGCTGATATCACTTCCTGCCATTGACATTCCTCATCCCCCAGAGGAGGAATGTGAAATTATGATGGTCCTTCAGTTTAGAGCCGTAAATCCTTAGATTTACAAGTCCCTGACAGTGCGTCCCATTATTTAACAGGTGAGCGAGAGAGCTTTACTCCCATAAATGTCATCATTATTTCTCTTATTCCCTCAGTTATATGACTTTGGTGTTAGTACATATTAGTATGGTAAATTGGCGGGGGTGGACTCCTCACAGCGAGGAAAGGAGGCTTATTGCACAAGCACTAAATTTGTGTTTTTATGGCAGTCAACTAGCTGATAAGGTGCATGATGGCAGATTATAATAGGGGGAATTGGATTTGGATGGCAACCTGGGGCCCACAGCTTCGTGATTTCAAATAGAAAGCCCACAATATCATTTCATTTTAATAAGCTTTATGTTCAGTACTAATATCTTATTTTTGTTAGCATATGTACTGAATATAACAATCCCTAACTAAATCTATTAAAAATGTTATTTATTTATTTATTTATTTATTTCACATTTGTTTAATGGGGAGTTCCGACTGGACACAGGTCCATTTACAACGGAGGTCCAGGGAGAAAAGCTCCACATCGAATCATTCAAACACACAATAGTAGACATTTGTATACTAAAATACAGAAAACTAACAATGATTAATAAATAGGCATAGAAGCAATATAGACATTCAAAAATGTTGTACATAATTAGGATTCATAAAAATATTAAATGATATTTCAGTAATAACATTGGATAGAGGTAAATTAGGTAGCATGGCTAGTCAGATTAAATCATACCAGCTAGGTTGGATGCCATTTGTCAATCTTGCTAGGCAGGTGAAATGCAGGAGCATAGCCAGGTGTTAGTCATGTGATTTTTGAGTGCGACTTTAAACTGGCTGATAGTGAAGATAGTTGTCAGTGAAGGTGAAAGGCTGTTCCAGGCTTTAGCTATGTTATGTGAGAGTAAGGCTTTCCCTGCAGTATTGCTGGCTCTGGAAATCCAGCGTAAAGATTTTTCATTTGAGCAAAGAGGATGATTTGCAGTATAGGGAGTCAGGAGATGGCTAAGAGAAGGGGTTTCCTCAGGGTGTTTTAGAATATTATAAGTAGTGACAAGCTGATGATATAGAAGCAGTTGGGGGAGATCAAGCCACTTTAAGTCCCTTAGGGCCAGACATTTGTGAGTTCTGAAACTGGAGTTATTGGCAAACTTAGCAATTTTATTATAGCAAGACTCTAATTGGGCAAGGTAATTTTTTTCTGGTACAGATAAGAATGTGGGGCTGCATATAGAAGGGTGGATAGCAGGTGGGTTTGTGCAAGGGTGACTCATGCCTGGTCAGTGAGAATCTTTTTTTGTCTGTATAAAATTCCCATTTTTCTATGAAACCTTTTGATGGTTTGAGAGATATGGATATCAAAGTGTAGATTGTTGTCAATCTCAACCCCAAGAAGTTTGGTATGATGAGGAGAAGGAAATATAATGGTACCATTTTTAGACATGATGGTGAAAGGAAGGGGGTGGCTTTAGCTGTAGTTGGTGGGAATAGGAGCAACTTAGTTTTGTTGTGGTTTAGAATAAGTTGAATGTTGTTTATCCAAGACTCTACAGAGTTAAAGAATTCATGAGTCATCTGTTACAAGGTTGTTAGTGAGGGTGCTGAGCAGACCAGTGTAGAATCATCTGCATACTGTATGAGTGTTGCATGATGGGTGGAGGTATGAAGATTATTTGTGAATAAGGAGAAGAGGAGTGGTCCTAATATTGAGCCTTGAGGTACTCCTATGGTTGTTGGAAGTTGGTGGGATAGTTTACCTTCCCATGGAACAGACTGGTGCCTGTTTGACAGATAGTGTGTGAACCAGGCAATAGCTGAGGGTGAAAAAGAGAGGGTAGTGAAGTTGTCAAGTAGTTTGGCATGGGATACCATGTCAAATGCCTTGGAAAGATCTAAGAGGACTGCAGAGACATAGTTATGGTTATTTATATGTTCTTTAACATAGTTGGTGAATGAGAGAAGGGCTGTAGTAGCGCTATGAAAAGATCAAAAGCCATGCTGTGAACAGGAGAAAAGGTTGTGTGTAAGCAGACATTTCATGATTTGATAGTGTACACATCTCTCAAGTAGTTTAGATGGCGGGGGGGGGTGATGGGGCAGTAGTTATAGAGTTCATATGAGTTGCCACCTTTGTGCAGAGGTATAATATGGGACACTTTCCAGAGGACTGGGACATAAGATTCTTGTAGAGAAGGACTGATAAGAATAGAGATTGGATAGGCTAGTGTATCTGCAGCCATATTTAGGAACTCTGTAGGTAGACTATCAGCAGCCATGGTAGTGAGTTTTAGTTTCATGAGTAGTTTTTTTTAATTGTGGAGGTAGGGACAGGAGAGAAGGTAAAGGGAGGGATGTTAACTGGTGACTTTTTTGAGGGTATGGCCAGTATTATTTTGGTGTAGGTTGATGGATAGCACAAGAATGTACTCAGTAAAATGCTCATTAAATAAGATAGGCTATGTTGGCTGCATTATTGGTAGAAGTGGGATCTGGGGTGGTTGTTTTGCTGGGTTTTAATAGGCAGTTAATTAATTACCAAAACTTTCTAGGGTCTCTTGGGTTTTAGTCTGTTTTTTTTTTTTTTTTTGTGGTAGAAAATGTCCTTGTCTAGTTTGATTTGTTTTTTGGCCTAGTTCCTTAGTTGAAGATAGTTCTGTCTGGTGAGGTTGGATCTGTTTCTTTTCCAGACTTGCCAGACTTTATCTCTGGATTTAAGTAAGGATCTTGTGTCTCTACTTAGCTATGGTGTGTAGTTTGCCCTGATTCGAATTTCCCTAGGAGGTGCGACTTGGTTAAGGATACTGATGAAGGTGTTGTTGAAGTACTCAACTGCCTGGTCCAGATCTAGGGTTCTCAATGTATCCCAGTTACATCTTTTTAAGATGGAATTAAAGTCTGCTGGGTTGAATTTGCAAAGATTCTTAATGTGTCTGAAGACAATGGGATTAGCTCGGTTGGTCCGTTTGCATATATGGAAGGTAGGTATGTGGTCACTAAGACCATCTGGGAGACATCCTACGTGATATTTGTGTTTGGGGCCATTACAAGTGTCCAATCTAGAATAGATTGTCTCTTGTTTTTTTTTTTTTTTTTTTTGGTCTATTCTAGTTGGTTCTTGTATGACTTGAATAAATTCTAGCAGATTAATATGGACTGAGGATTTATCAGAATTGTACACAAGCCAATCAGTATTAAGGTCACCCAGGAGGATGGTTTCTTGAGGTAAGCTTTCTGATAACCAGTGCAAAATTTCTTCAATGAGAGTGGAGTTGTTTCCTGGGAGAATATAACAGCAGATGATATTGAGTTTTTTAGAATTTTTTAGGTTTAGGACTGCACCAATGGATTCTGCATTCTGAAATTTTGGGAAGGAGAGTTCTAGTGGTTGGACATTTAAGACTGTTTTTTGAGAGTATAGCAACACCACCTCCTTTTCTGTTTACCCTATCAAGTCTTAAGAGATTATAGCCTGGTGGATTTATTTCTTCACTGAGGATAGTTGGTTTTAACCAGGTTTCAGTTATGGTAATAATGTCTGCGGAGTAGAGGGATATACTTGCATGAAGGTCAGTTAGTTTTTTAGCTATACTCTTAATGTTGATATTAAGGAATAGCAGGTCTGATGGTTGCTTATGTGTAAGTATGCTGTTATTAGGTCCTGGGTTAGGGTGTATGTCACCATAACTTAGTAATTTCTTTGCAATCATTAGTATATGCTTTAATTTGTGTGTTATGTCCATATTATATTTATATGATTTTTTTTGTGCCTATGTTATGTGTAAGCTTTAGTTGTATGTGTTGTGCTGTCTTGGCATTGTTAAATGACAAACACTGTGAGTATTTAAAATGATAAACACTGTATTTTTTAATTATACTCAGTGTCTACCATTTGCACATGTGTAGCATGGGTCAGTAATTATATTTACCTCAGGATACTTTCCTTCTAACTGAATAGATGTTTTGTTACAAATAAATAAATTCCCCCATGGTGCTCCTATGCATAGTGGCAGGCTTGTCTGTTTAGAGCCATCCTCATGATTCATAGAACATCCTTGAAGAGTTAATAGTGCAGTGGAAAGCTGTGGGCTGCTGTGGAGGGTTGTGGTAAGGTGGGACGTATATTTTTTAATCCTGGCAAGAAACTGAATATAGTATTGAAAACTGTTGACATTAAATTGGAGGGCTGGCAGATGCAGGCTTTCAGTGGAAGAAAGAAAGAGCAACTTGTTTGCTTAGTTTAATAGAAATGTGACATGTCACAGGTTTTTGCCTCATATCTGTGCCATTTTCATTGTGAAACTTAATTTTCTGACAAATCACTAAGGAATAAAGTCAGTCAGTATAGTTTCATACTTATTGTTCAAACATGCACATCAATTCAAAACCTATTATTCTATGTACATTTTAGTGAATTATAATAATCTTTAAAAATTTCCCCTGGCATTCCTCTTAACTATCCTTAACATTTTGCAAAATGTCCCAGATGTTGCCTTTTTATTTTTATCCTGTTCTTCCTGAAAATTGTTATATTCTGGTAAATCAGTGAGAATTACAATCAGTCAACTATGTCAGACATCAGAAATTCATCTGTCTTATTGTTTAGAAAATGCATGATGATGCAAAACCCATTGTTGTGTTCACTTTTTAAGTTAAAATAATTGTCTCTTGATTTTGGACTTTTGTCCCCTCCCCCTTTATTGTTTGTTTTGTCTAGAATTTTGAGCAAAGAAGTTGAGAGATATTATCCCTGGTTTTGGGCTTTTGTTCCCCCATTATTTTTAGCTTTTTCTTCTTTTCAGAATGTTGGAGAAAAAGTGATTAGGTATTGTTTAAAGACGTATTTTATTTGTATGAAATAAGCTGGGATATTTACATTCTTGCTACTGTTTGTGGGAAACAGTCCCTGACTTTGTCGCACATTTTTGGATTGTACCAAGTAAAATCTTTGCTTTTCTGCCAAGTCATTGAGGATTGCATTTGGTAAACAGTTAGAGCCTGGCTGTGGATGAAAGCAACTTATGCTCTTGTTGTTTGAAGTCTGGCTTTATAGGACTTGTGTGCATTTCTATAAAATTAGAATATGTACTGTCTATCTGACAACTGTTTATATGAAACAAAGTTGAACTGTCCCTGATTTTACAGAATAAGAATATCTCTGAATTTGCCTTACATTTTATATGTACATTATAAAATGAATGATTTTCTGGCAGTTGATGAGGAAAACTGATACTGAATAAGCAGGAGCTGGTTGTAGATAAAAGCAACTTACCCTCTTTTCATTTCCTAATTTTAAAGCCTGTTTTTAAAGGGCTACTATGCATTTGTATGAAAAACATTGGAATGTTGATTATCTAGCAATTGTTTGATTAAAAAATTAACACTATGCTTGATTTCACAGAATGTCTCTGACTGCCAAGAATATTTGGTTTGTGTCACACAAAAAAATGTGCTTTTGACAAATCACTGAGGATTGCAGGCACTGAAATGATGACAGCCATTTGACTTTTCAGACTTCATACCCTTCTAAAAATGTGTGCTAATACAAAGAGTTTTTTTTTTCTAGCAACCTTTCATGTATGTAAGAGAAATGCTTAAAACTCTGTCCCTGATTTTGAACCTTTGGCAGTTATTACTTTTTAGATGTTTCTTGTTTAAAAAGGATGACAAACATTATTTCTTATCACAGTTAGATTAAGTATGCATAGTAAAGCAGCTGTAACTGCTGCACAGGGGTGGAGATTTTGTGATTGAAGGCAATTTACCCTCCTGCCAATTTTCTCAGTTAGCCATCTCGCTTTGCAGGACTAATGTGCATTTGTATGAGTACACTGGAATACTTGTGGTTATTGTTTGTGTGAGAAGGCTTACATTAAATTTTTTTCTCTCAATCATATGAATGGGATGTGGATATACATACTGGGTAGTGGCGGGGACTGTCTATGGATGAAAGTATTACACAATCTTTGTTTGTTTCATTTAAACAGCCTGTTTGTTCAGGACTAGCATGCAATTGTATGAAATAAGTTGGAATGTTTGGGCTAATATATAGTTGTATGACCACAAATGTAAAATAAGTTATTGTGTTTGTAATCATGTATTTATTTGTACTGCAATTGGACATTTGAGATGTACACATTCAACAGTGTGGCTGCAATTGCTGGTTATGGTGGCTGTCTAAGGATGAGACTGACTGATGGCTGTCATGAACAAGTTAAACAGTTATTAGTCTGACTTTGCAAGACTAGTGTACATTTGTGTTGTGTGTTGTTAATACCTTGGCCATTTTTTATTGCAGTTGAACATTTGATCTGTACACAGTCATGTCTTTAAGTGATGGGTTTGGACACTGGTAGGTTATGATGACAACAGTTTGAACAGTCTCAAACAAAAAATCAAAACTTGCTGTTATAGAGTTAAAGCAAGATTTTTCAAAGTGATTCATACCTGCCATAATACCCATGACGCTGTTGGGGCTGTGCATCCCCCACTCTTCCTACATAAATACACTAATTCCATGTTGATTCAAAGTCACACAGTATGAAAGATGAATTTAAAACAAAAGGATAGGGAGATACTCATTAGCAATGCACAGCCTACTAATCTGTGCCATCTTGCTTCACATCAGATGACTTGGTCTCAATACCTCAAAAGATAGTACATGCACCCGGGCCTATATCATATGAGCAAATTGCAAATTTTGAATGCTCATAATATCGAATGTACCGGACCTCAAAAGTGCTTGTTCTGAGATCGAAGTACAGTGAAGCATGAGATATTTGCTCTTTCCTCATTGTAGTGCGATCTTGGAGTTGGGATATATATATTTAGTGGGGGGTGTGGGGGGCACAGCCCCCCGCAATAGGACGTTTGAGGTCCGGTACATTCAATAGTATGAGCATTCGCAATTTGTGCGATGCACTCATATGATATAGACCCCATGCACCCTTGGGGCTGGAAGATCAAAAGGCTGTAGGTTCTAGTCCAACACCATGTTGTTGGATTAATTTTGGGTTGGCTCAGTGTTTAAAGTTTTTATCTTGTAGACACAAGATGCATGGTTTGATTCTCACCTATCATTACTGTGTAGTTAAGCTATGTGTGTAATAGTCTGCAAAGTGATTGCCTAGTGTCTGTCTATAAACCTATGAACTGGGTGACTACAACAGGATCTGTTAAGTGGGGTTAAGTATTAATTTTTTATTCTATACAGCAAGACAGCACTGTGCTTCCTCTTGAGGAATAATGTAGACAGTTCCATACCAGGGGTTATGCTGTTATACTTGGGGTGAACATTAAGAAAATACCTTATCTACTCCAAATATATTTGTCAGCTCAAATGACCTTGCATTTGGGAACAAAAATAGTGTGTTGAATGCCGTGGATGACTGTCAATGATGATAGCTTGAGTATGTAGGAATGAAAACTGAGCAATGCAATTATGATCTTTTCGAACCATGTACTCTTCACCTAGTTTTTCATACTAGTCCTCATATGGATATAATTTGGGCTTCACATTCTGTGATTTATGCCACAACAATAAGGGGTACTGACATTTTACTGGATGAAAATGGGAAATACCACTGTTTCTGTACTCCCTCTTTGTGTAAAAAATGGTAATTGTGTTGTTTTCCCACAATACCAATGGTAGCACTATACTTGGGGAATGACAGAAGTATTACTTTATGCATCTGAGGGCGCTGGAGTGTTGGCTGATAATCACATGTTGTGCTTCTCTAGCTGAACTGTGTACTATCTTATGTTTCAGCAACTCTTTAACACCAGTATAATGCAGTTTCTTCAGACAGTCTTGGTCTACAGCATGGATGTCTCTAAATACACTCTTATGCATGTAGTATTACTCATGTGAATGCATATTACACACTACTGGTGTAGCCAGGTTTTTTTGTATTTGTGCCCCAACTTCCAGAATAAAGCTGTGCTCCGAGCAGTCTAGCCTCCACACATCAAATATGCAGTGCTATGCTTTCATTGTAGATTAATCATTGTATTCAACTGAGAATAAGCAGCTTAAATGCAAAAAGAAAATTAAAACTGAAGAAGTAAAGAAAAAATGTTTAAATGTGACAAAACCATTAAAACTAAGCATCATATTTCAGTGTGCAAAAAAAAAGCTGCTAACACATTGCCACACCAAAGCAAAATCCAAGCGCTGTTATAATGTAAGTGCTTTCCTCCATAAATGGCAAAGACTTTTTTCAAAACTAAACTTCTAACACATACCAGGTGTATTTTAAACACTTAAACCATGTGACTTTAGAAAACTGTGTGACTAAAACCATTTAAACAATCCAATGCATTGTATACCTAATTAAACATTCTGTTTTTTATTGTCATTTTTTTTATGAAAACATCAAATTATACATGTGTTAATATTAAAAGATTTTAGCTTCATAAAAAGAGTAATCTATACATTTCTGTTTAAACCAGACAAAACTGTAGCATTCAACTTCATGAAGTTATGCATCTGAGGGCGCTGGAGTGTTGGTTATGAATCTATGAATCTAAAAACTGTAGCATTCAACTTCAGTTGCCATAAGCTTTCTTTTTGTTTTAATAAATATTTTCAGGGACCATTGCAACTTCAACTTCAGGTGCCTTAAGCTTTCTTTTTAATAAATATTTTCAGGGACCATCATTCTGACTGATTCTATCAGTTATAACAGATGATGAATTTGATTGTTTAAATTGTTTTAGTTACAGGACTTTTTAAAGTTGTATGATTAATAAGCATTTAAATTACACCTGATATGTGTTATAAGTTTTGTTTTGGAAAAGTCCTTGTCATTTAGGGATGAAAGTGCTCAACTAAAACAGTGTTTGGATTTAGTTTGATGTGTAAGTGTGTAAACTCAATCTTTTTGTTTCTTAGTTTAAAGTGCACTTTAGTCTACATTCAAAAAAATAAATCATGTTAAAAGTGCATGCCAAAGTGCCCAATGAGATATGCCTGCTTACCTGGTTACACTCAGCTACACAACAGCTGTCTGCTCTGTGTATTTTGACATCTACAGTATCTATACATACCATCTGGACCATGTATCTGTATCTTGTACTGTATTCATTTGTCCTTGCTGATGCTATTAAATAAACACACAATCATATATTATTCAAAATAAGACTTTCTGATAGATGATTAAACCATACCTTAGTAGAAATAGTTGGCCTTATATTTATTTTATTGCTATATTTTTGGTATATTCAGTGTTTTTTTTTTTTGGTTAACTGATTTTAAAAAGAACACAAAATAATATTAGTATAATAAGCACTTTTTTATTTATTTTTTGTCGCTTGAAGCCATTTTTAATGCAGCGAGCAGACCTGATGCATAATTTTGCTTTTCAACTGACTAACTAGTGAGTTCTTTGGCAATACATTTTTGATTTTGTGTTGGCGTTAGTTAAATTTAGCATGTTTCTCTTTTATTTTGAAGGAATAGGTTAAGATGTTGTTCAACCACTGACGCAGGATTGGCATTGTTGTACAAAGAGATAAGACTATGGCGTGATAAAAAGGTTCATTCTGCAATCCTATTTTTGACCCCCCCCCCCCACAGCCCAGTTCTTAATTTGCCTACTCTGTAAACACAAGGAAGTCACTTATCCAGAGATTGTTGCTGGTTTACATCTGAAAAGAAGCATTCGGTATTGTCAGTTTACTAGATTATAAAGTAAATAAAAATCATTTCAAGTCAGTTGTAAATTGCCTTCCTTCTACTTTATTAATTGTGTATTCATAAGGCTTGTCTTTCAAATTAAAGAATCTATGTACTCGGCATGTTTTTTTTCTGAAAACAGAAGTTATGTTAATGGTTGCACTACTGTTTATGACAAACAATTACATTGACAGTACAGTTTAATTTCATACTAATTTTGCTACACTTTCAGTCTGCATTCCTTAAAATTTGAAAGAATTAGTTAAGAAATAGAAAAAAGACTATATTTTATGGTATTGTTTAAAAGGATAACTTAATTGTAAACTGAACTGCTTCTACACTCCACTGTACAAATTGTTTTTATGGAAGCATGAATAGAACTATATTAAGTTTTGAGAGGTCACATTACAAGTGGTTATGAAGATAAGCTATTAGTTAGGTGGCAGATATATTTGATGAGAGAAGATGAGACAAGAATGATGGGTACATTGCCATTCATGAGGCCTAGTTGGTTGGTTGAAGGACCACTGAAGGGACTGCAATGTTGAGCATGGAGGAAGAAGAAGAGAGTGTGTCTGAAATTGGAGTTGAAACCCTATAGAGAATGGCATATTAACAGAGGTGTTAGTGTGTGTCTAGTAATTAGATGTTAGGAAGTTAAGAGGAATGATTGGGTTGAGGCAAAGACAGAGTGGGAACCACAGGAATTAATGTAGGGTTGGAAAGTTGAAGACTGGGAGGGATAACAGGCAGGCACTGAGAAATGTGAATGCTCGGGGGAATTATGCAAGAATGTGATGTCTATAAAGATGAAGCAGAGGAGGGATTTCTAGGAAGAAGTAAAGATTTAGGATGGGAGAGAAGGTCAGCAAAGAGAGAAATAGGTTGTGAAGTAAAAGATTGACTAGTAGTGGGCAAAAGTGTAAATGACATGTAGGAGAGATGGGAGAAGATTTGATGCACAGCCTGAATGAGAGAAGAATCAACCAGCAGTAGCGTTAAAGACTGAGTGCAGCACAGCTGGATTGAAGAAGGTTGCAATGTTTAGTAATATGGAACAGAAGGTAAAGCAAACATGGACAAGCAGCATAGGTAAAAAGAAGATGGTATCAGGATCAAATAACTATTCTCACACACATGATTCAAAGCTGTAGAAAGTGATATAGGAGAGACCTTTTTACAATGAAACTAGTCTCAAAACGTAACACTCTATGGTATGAGGTGAACAAGGTGATCACAAAGGTGGAAAGGGATGTACACATGATGTGTTGCACTTAGATGCCAGCAACTTGCTAGAGGAGACAATTGTGGAACTATCAAGTATGTCTAGGAAGGTGGCAAACAGATACCAGGGTAAGGGCTTGGATATAGTATAATCAAAACTGTTACATATGCCAAAAGCCACAACAGAAAGAAGGGAAGCAATATTAAGTATTATGATTGGTTTAGGCAATAGGAAAATAGGAAGGGTTTGAAATCAGTATGGTGATGGCAAGTTACATACTAAAGAGACCAACTCTATGTTAGAAGTAGAATCCAATATAGTACATGAGATATATCAGTGCTCAGAGCTTGTGAGGAAAGGTATGATTAATGATTGTACTTTAATGCTAAATCATAAGGGGGTATCCTGGAGGCAAAACAGAGAATTAGGTACTCTGGCCAGGGGAGAAAATGGATAGGAAACAGAGAAACAAACGTGATCCAGAACACAACTTCACAAAATTACTATACAGTGTAAGCATTCATAGAAGGATAATGGAAACCTGCAAACAATAATGAAAGAAAGGGATGTTTTACGTTACTCATCATAGAAACATGGATCAGTGATGAGGGGTAAAATACATAGTTGCCAGGATATATGATGTTTAAGAATAAGAGAAATAGAAAGACATGGGATGCAGGGAGTGATAGAGAGATGGCTGTCCACTTCAGGAAGTCAGAAAGATTGACGATAAAGATGAGAAAAGAGCACCACCCCATGATAACATCAAGAGACACCATAATAACATAGGCACTAGTTAGCTCACATGTAATGTATGAGAAGGAGAGGGTAATGTTTGTGGATCTGTTCAGCATATGTATCTCAGGATGCATCAGGTAAGGATGATGTCCAACTGGGGGAGAGAATTGTGTAAAGGGTAAAAGATGGATGAGGATTATATTCATAGGAGAGCTGAAGTTGAGGCTTCAGACCATGATTGGTGCAGCTAGCTAGTGTGGGACTGATCCAAAAAGAGTAGAAGTCTATATGGTAGACGGTCACAGATGTTTAAGTGAAGATCCTATTAGCCAGCACTGATTGCATCATTACCTGATGTAGAGTGGATCAAAGGGCAAGAAACCAAAGACATAGGCAATTATGGTGGATTTTAAGGGGCAGTTTATGCCAAGCTGGAGAAGGTCAGATATAAGTTTTAAACTGAAAGCAAACTGAAGGATTGTATAAGCTAGTTGTCCTGTCCACACACAATGTGTTGTATCAATCATCTTCTGATCACTTTTCCTTAGCCAATGTCCATTGAAAACTAATATTTCTGAATTGTTCTAAAGGCCTTGTGCTTAAGTGTCTCACATGGTATTTTTCACTTTTAGCTTTTGTTATGTGACCATTAAGTTATCAGACAAAGTAAGGTGCATAAGAGGATATAGTTCCCCAAATGGAGGTAATGAAAGTCTTGACCTCCTGCATGAGTACTTTATTTTACTTTTCATATCAAAGCATGTTTTGTTCAATTAAAATACACAAAATATGTCTCTTGTAATATCCACTCATGTTAACAAAGGGGAAACATACTTTTTAGAATGGACAAAGGAATAAAGAACTTGGGTCTGTGGACAAGTGCCGAAGAGGAAGCAAAAGAAATGTCATTGTAGATACACAAATATGAAAGGACAGTGAATTAGGGCTAAGAACAATGCATGAAAACTGGAAGGTAGGAGCAATTAATGTTATCACAAATTTCTGTTAAACCCATATAATATTAATGTAATTAGGAAATAGGGTATATTCATACATTTCTTATCTTGGTGTAACTTATCATAGTTGTCATTTATCTCCATTATTCTTCAATCTAGAATTACAGCTTGCTGATTGTAAAATTAGAGAACTTTTACTGTAAATTATTTAGAAGATTGTAACTAGGAATGTATAGTTAATCTATTTGTTGATGATATATTTGTTGATGATATTCTTTTAACTGCTACATACCTTTCCAGTCTTATTTTGAATAATTTGAACACAATGTTCAATAACATGGATGATAATAAAATTAGCATAGCCAAAAGTCTGCTTACAATCTCTGTAAGAAGCTGAGATCCCTCATAAAATCCTCCAAAGCTAGTTACGAAAACAAAATCGACACTGATTCTAAAGACAACCACAAAGCAGTCTATAGCTATGTCAAGAATCTCAATGGCAACACTCAGATCTGCTCTGAGTTACAGCACACTGGCACTAAATATACAGAACCAACTGATATTGTCAACATCCTGGCAGATAGGCTCAGTGCTAACTTTACTCCTCTCTCACCCCCTAAAGGGCCCATCTCTATACCGGAAGAATGCAAAGTTCCTGTAATCATGGCTGCACAGGTAAAAAACACACTCTCCAAAGCCAAGAACACAGCATCCATGGGACCTGACAACATCCCAGGCTGTGTTCTACATGAAATACAGAATGAACTGGCACCCCACCTAAGTACAATGTTCAATCATAGCCTCACCTCAGGCTTTGTGCCCACTGAATGGTGCACAGCAACAGTTATCCCACTCCACAAAGGGGGAGCCACCACGGACCCCGGGAACCGCCCCATTAGCCTGATGATACCATCATGGAACTTATAAACAGTGACACTGGTAATCTCCAAACTCTGGACCCTACCCAGTTTGGGTTTGTAAAAGGCAGATCATGTCTCCTAAGCCTGATAGACTTCTTTGAAGTGGTCACCAAAGCTGTAGATGAGGGTAAGGTGGTCCACACAGCCTATCTAGATCTCGTCAAGGCTTTCAACACCATCCCCCACTCTGGAATTATAGATAAACTCACTAAACTAGGTATAAATCCCTATGTCACAAGATGGGTTGCCAACTGGCTCACTGACAGAACCGACACCGTGAAAGCAGCAGACTCTAAATCCAACTTCAGACGAGCGACAAGTGGAGTACTACAGGGTTCAGTCCTATGTCCTCTCCTGTTTGGAATCTACTTCTCTGAAGTACAGGCTAACACAGAAGGACTTTGGTTAACAAAGTTCGCAGATGACTGCAAACTAGGAGCAATAATCAAAATTCCTAATGATGTGGACATCCTACAAAAGGGACTCACTGAGACAGATGACTGGTGTCAAAGTCATGGCCTCAAGCTCAAAGCCAAAAAGTTCATTGTCATCCTTTTTGGTAAAAACTCTGTACCCATGAACTACCACATAGGTGGTAGTCTACTTAACACCAAAAATGTGATAAGAGACCTTGGGACACAGGTAGACAGTAGTCTCTGCTTTGATAATCACATCGCCACAGTAGTCAGGAAATCCTTCTACGTGGCACATCTCATCACAAAAGATTTCTCATCTAGGAAAAAAGAGGTCATTGTTCCCCTCTACTCATCACTAATTAGACCCATAATAGAGTACAACCCCCCCTTTTGGTATGTACCTCACAAGACATCTACAACAACTGGAAAGGCTGCAGAAATATCTCACAAAGATACTGGCCTCAAACAGATGTCCTATGCAGACCATCTCAAAAAACTCCAGCTTTACTCTGTCGCATATCGCCTACTCAGAGGCAATCTCTGCCTAACATACAAAGCTATGTCAAACCCAGAGCTGTTGGACATGCTCCACTTAAAGAAATCCCAATCCCTCCGAGCTACACACTCTAGGGATCTAAACCTTGTCACCACAATAAACCGAAACATGCTGGAGGGATAGATTCTTGTCCCAGAAACTTTCCATACTCTGGAACAAACTACCTCTCTGTATCAAACAAAGTTCCTCATTAGCACTCTTCAAGAAAAGTCTTGATGACTCGATGGAAGATAGGAAATTAACCCAGGGGATCCCTTCTGTGGCTCTGCTTGACAGGGGCACAGGAAAATTATTTTTTTAGCTGACAAAAGCCAGGGTACCATTTGGCTAGGCTTATATAGGCCCTAGGGCCAATAGCCTAGTACCTACCTATGAACCTATGAACACATTACGTTTTGTTTTTATCATTGGTGGAAACAATGATTTCCTTCTGTTCAGGAAGAAAACTCTCTTAAATATATAGCAATATCATTAATTAGAAATGACAAAACTAAAAGAACAATGAACATTTTGGCTGGAATTTAAAGATTAGTAGTGCATTGAGCAGAAAATTATCATGGGTGGTAACCAAGGTTAGAATGTGGGTGATTAAGACACAGCTTAGTTGCACAGGGGTCAAAAATATTGTGATGGGTTGAGCATGCTAATGATTGCATAACAACATTTAAATGAGATAGCCATGCACACAGGAGCCACGTACAATATGCAAATGTAGACCTCTAAAATGATGGATAATTCAGAAACATGCTCATTTTGAACATAGAGATTCATGGTGTACATGATAGAAGCTGCTGATAGGAATGGCAGCAGGTGCTGCAGTACCGGCATTGTTGTGCATTGTGGATACCTGCATCAATGGAGGAAGTGCAGACAGTCCCTGGTATACACCAGCTAACAGATCAGTGGATAGTGGATAATTACCTAGTGAGCACAAAGAGATAAAGGACCTAGTCAAAGCATTTCACCCACAAGTAGAATTGAACAGGATGTGTGGTATGCCTCTTCCTGTGGATATTAAGGTTTGTGTAGCGTTAAACATCTTAGCTACACTGACTTGTCTCAAGGGTCAGCCTCACTAATCCTAAACTAGTTAATTTATATTATGCTGTAACATGTGGAAGAGCTCATGTGATGCCTGAGGAGAGCAGATGAGGGAACCAGCACCATGTAGGTATTTACAGCATAGTCCATTTTCTTGACCTGCTTGAAGTGAGAGATTGCATACATGTTGACATCAAAGGCACATCTGGTCCAAAGGACTTCAGATACATCAAAAAGAGGGGCTTCCACTTTCTGAACCACTAAGTGGTCTTTAATCTCCTGGACATTATAATATGTCTATGTGGCAGTTCACAGGATTCATGCATTTGGGACCTATAGGAAAGGTTCCTACAAAGAGACTTCCTGCAGGGATATCTGACTGGTATGTGCACATAAATGCTGGATAGACAGATCTGTACACACAAGTGCAATACAAGGACAAAGAAGACTACATGTATTATGTTGTTTGTTGTATGTTGCAGGCATTGTTAAATATTTTCTAGAGCCTTGTTTGACAACCTCTGTATACATCTCTGAGACCATTCAGGAAATGGCCTATAATACAGCCCAAGCAGAAATGCAAGATAATAGCACAGCATGTGTTCTAACTACTGAAATGACACTTCTGATGTCTAGCCCTCTTAGTAGATGCACTGCAATATAGGCCAGCTATCTGCTGCAGCAGGATTTTTGTTGTATGCATCATGCTGCATAGCATGGAACTGGGCAAACAGAAGAGCAGTACAAGAACATCTTTGCAAGGCTTTTCACACCAGTCATAGCAGCAGAAATTGGAGCGGAGAGTGAGGGGAGCAACATGCAGCAACAGTTTCAAAGCCACAGAAAACTGCAGTGCTTACAGAGAGGCAGTGTCTAGTCCACAGCTATGGATCCTGACACCAACAGAGCAGAATAAAGTGGTTTATGTGGTATCACACCCAGTCTAGGCAGGGTGTGGACTTGGCCATGTTGTGCATCATATATCTCCATATCCACAGGTGGAGCAGGTGTAGTCATTGGTTCAGATTTTGTTACTAGGAATGCTTTACAGGAAACCATTAAGGAGCTGAGACAAAATTTCTGACCTGCATCAAACACTGTCCGTTAAAGTGACTTGCTCAAGCTCACACAGTAGTCAACTGAAGGCTGAGAAAATCAAGCCCTGTACTGGAGGAAGCAGTGTGATAACAGCTCACAGCCTTAATACTATGCACTAACTTGCATATGTGAGGTGGGGGACCACATTGACAAGTTACTGTAAAACTGTATGTTAAGATATTGGGAGGTGAACATTGTCACTACATATTCTGGGTGTTTGTGAAGAGTCAAGTGCTTACATTTTTCAGTGGATGGCTTAAAATGCCATGAAATGCCTGCTGGTGTCAACCATCATGTTGGTTTTCAGTTTGATAGCTCTATGTTGTCTGTAGCAGGGAAGGAGGAGAAATAAGGCTGCCTGCATCTGTTGGATACACACAGTCATGGATGTTAGATCATGGGGTCACAGGTAACAATTAAGCTGTTTCAGAAATGGTCTGTATAGTCTAAACTAGGATAGATTGTACTCTACAACCTTACATCTGGACAATCCCATGACTGTGAACTGCATGGCTTGTGGAGTCAGACCAGAGAGCAGTTATAATGTGCCTCAGGGAGGCAGTTAAGGAGGCAGGATTTGAAAACAGCAACCTCCATAACACTGGGTGTTCCCAGGCTCTATATTCCATGTCACTGTGCTGTTGATGGATGTCATCTTGCAAAGTGTGAAGCACATTCACCTTATCTGTATTGCTATGCATAACAGTCATCTCTGCCAAGATCACTGACCTGCACATCATGCTGAGTGTTACAACCATACAAGAGACAGATATGCATCTCAAGCTCTTAGCTCAAGAATTCTGGACTAAGTCAAAAATATGGGAAGGGGCAAAATCAGAAACAGAATTTAAATATTACTTTTACAAATTTAGAAAGTTGCACAAATAACACTTTTTGCATTACCATGCATTTTCTGAAGGACATGAAGTCATACTCAAATGTCTGTTATTTAGTGACTTAAATCCTCAATTATTTGTCACAAAAACTCTACAAATTAATGAAGACCAAACCAAACTATGAGGTAAAATCTAGTCATTCTGTGAAATTCTGAACAGTTGAGAGGTATGGGCAAAGACCTGTAGTCTAGGTGCGATGCAACCATCCCTGTATCGCTCCCTTTTGATGGCTTCAGAGGTTATGCACATATCACATGCTGTGTGAGTTGGGGACACATATCATGCCAGTGAGGGGCTGTCAGGTATAGGGTGTCTTTTATGCAGTGGTAACTCTCTGTGCTCACCCTGTACCTATACAGTGGCCATTGTAATGCTGATGTGGGTGACACCTTCCCCTGTAATTTTGTAGACAATTCCACTTTGATATTAGACTGTCACTGATGTGTTGCCATCATCAGTCAGAGGTACCCTGCCACCACAAGCCATAGGAGTTCTAGATATCTTGACGTAATATTAGAAATTTTTCCTCCAACCTTTTGATTGAGATGGCCAGAACAAAAATCATAAGTAATGAGAGATTCAGTCTTAATCTTCAAATTTAACTTTTGTCCTGCATCCCTTCAACATACCCAACTAGCCAAGAGTGCACTGTAATAACTGTGGAGCAAATAAACAAATAATCAAATTAAGCTAAGATTTGCGATCAACAAAGTCCCAGAAGGCAATGGGGTTATAGATGCTCTGAGCTGCGCCTTATAGCTATTTTCCAACCATTTGATCCAATGGTGACACAAACAAAAGTCACGAGCAAGAAAGAAACTCAGACTTGCTTCTTTCAACAAAGAAATAAGACGTGTCTGGCAAAACAGTAGTTCACAGTAAAATGAAAAAAGCAAATATTTGTGAGGATACATAAATCATAGCTTGGTGTAGTACCTGCCCCCCCAAAAAAATATAGTTATGTCAGTGTAGCCCTTTGGTATTAGACTTGGATAATGGCACAGATGGCCACAGTTGGATATTTTAAGTAACTGCTGTCCAGAATATACAATATACTTCCTCATCACATATCCTAAAAAACAGCTACCTTTTATGTACCATATTGATGTCAGATTGGGGCAAAACTGAAATAATGTATACAATATAGTAACACGTTTCAGTCTGCTGCTGTCAGACATATATAATAGCATGCCTCCTTTCTCCTAACCCCAATAAATAACTACTTTGATATGATTCTATGGTGGAGTATCAGGGAAGTGGAGAAAACAGTCACAGTGATGTGTTCCGCATTGTTTATCTTAAAAAGTACACAAACTCTAGTGACCTTTTGTGCACACCTCTGAGGCTTTTCAGGAAAGTTTAAAAAAAAACTAACCATACTGTCCACGGGCTCCACACAAGATATGTCAAAATTCTTTGCAACCTCACATATTTGATTGTAAAGAAAATTATATCTGTAGTGACCACACTTTGCCCAGTATCCCCCACCCAACAGGCTACAGTGACCTTCTATGCACATTTTTAAGCATGGCTGGTTTTAGACTAGATGAAGTTCTGGGCAAATGCCACCACTAAGCTTGAGTCAAAACCTATCTAAACAGCCTGATTTGGGAGTGCTGCCAGGCTTCCAGAAGGTCCATGTATCTGACTGTACTTTGTTGCATTTTTTGAATATTTTTTTAAAGATAATTGCACTCATCAATACTGTGCATGTTTTCAGCTGATAATTGGTGATATTCTACATGAATCAGCAGACACTCGCATGCGCATGCACACACACACACACACACACACACACACACACACACACACACACACACACACACACACACACACACACACACACACACTTTCTCTCTAACATTACTCCTGAAAGCTAGATTTATCACAGGCTTTACTGATTTTTTTTTTTCACATGAGCAAACCCATACTGGCATTCATTTACAAGATGCATTGATTATTCACACTCAGGAAGATATACTGACACTACCCCTGACAAGTCAGGTCTATCACAAGATACAAATACACACACACTGCACATTTACTGGCATGCAAATTGTAAGACCACTAATTTGCTTATGTCATATCTTTGGGGTGTGAGATCAAACCAGCGCATAAGAACAAACCCACATTGATAAAGGGAGGATATTCAGACTCCACACAGGAGAAACTATAGCCAGAACCTCAATCAAAGGTATGCACTATGAGACGCCAACACTACTAACTGTGCCATTGTACCAAGGATCAATTAATTTCACACAAATCCTACTCCTACCAGACCACCAAAGATAGCCAATAATCATGTGTTATGCTGATATTTGTGACAGACAGTAAGAGAAATTGTGGATAACTTGTCAAATCTACTACAACCCCCCCCCCCCCACACACACACACACACACACACACACACACACACACACACACACACAAGGCATAGCAATACTACTTTTACAATTATTTTAGCAAATACATTGTTTGACAATATTACTGTCACTCCAGATCAGTGGCTACTGTTTTAACTGATTTGTCATGCCAGATCATTGGCTACTGTTTAACTGATTTGTCATGCCAAATCAGTGGCTACTGTTTAACTGTAATCAAATGACAGGTTAAGTCACTTGTATCTACAGATGGCCTCTGCACCACATAATAGCATCCAGTTTACTGTATACTCCTCAGATGTCAGATTGTGATAAATAAGTAATGGTCAGAATATTAAAACATTACATCTTACTTTATTCATATGTGCACTACTCTTGCACAGCCAGATCAGTGACTGCTTAAACTAAGCAAATCACTAGGTTCAGTTACTTTCATAAACAGGCTGCTACTATTTTTCACTTAGCAGTTACACCTACTTCTGTGTGCACTTCAAATGTCTGCTTGTTACAAAAAAGTCCATGTAATGAATTTCAGCTTTGTTCCACAGAAACAGTAGCCACGAATTAAAACATTTGAAATTGCTTCACACAAATTCTGCAAAGTAAGAATAATGAACAAACAGCAGTTATACATGTTCCCAAAGCTGCAGCAGAAATTAATTAATTTGCCCATGTATATCTCTGATGCCCAACTCTTATAAAAAATAAAAAATAAACCTAAATAAAAATCATACACTCTGCTTCTTAGGAAAGAATCTGTGAAAAACATAAATTTATTGGGGAAGCAAAGGCTCAAAATCAGAGACATATCACTGTTACATACTTGGAGAGTAGATAGAAAAACACATTTGCATAGCATTCACTTTTGAAGTATATAAAGTCAATAAAGTGAATGTCTGTCATGACTGAGTGACTGCAACCTTTTCTGACTGACTAGCACACCACATATTTTTTGTTGAACAATCTAGAAACATAAGCTCACAGAATTTTTTTCTCTCTCAACTTACTTGCATAAGAATCTAAGTCAAAGACAAAAATGATGGTGAGAGGCGTAAGGCCCAAAATCCTGGACATTTCTTAAATATTACTCTCTTTCACTCAGAACTTAATGGAGTTTGCATCATCATGCATTTTCTGAACAAAAAGTTGGAAACTAATGTTGGTCATTATTGACTGACTGAAATTCTTGGGATTTACCAGAAAAATCAAAGATTTTACTTTGAACAGGGCAAAAATATGAAGCAACATCAGAAACATTCTCAAAAGCAGAGACAGTTGAGAGGAATAGATACATTTGTAAAATTGGGGATCATTGGCAGCATACATATTTGCAGGACAAAGAGAATTGAACTCCATTTGCTCTGCAGATATGTCCATTGGTCATATGAGGTTGATTCCCAGGATTAAAAAAATACCGCATGCTTTCTCTGAATGCTGCTGCCATCATTGAGTTGTTACCCTCTTCCCTTTACTGTTTAATACCCTCACGCTTTCTGCACCTTGCCATATGATCTCTTTATATAATCAGTTTTGAGGAGGCCCATACCTCTTTCAGAATGACATGTAATCTTGTTAACACTGATTTTTTGTATATCATTTGATAAGTGTGAAGTATTTTCTTATTTTCCTGTCAAATTAATCAATACCTTTTGGGGGCCAGTCATTCACCCCAAAAATGTAAAACAGAATAGGAAGAGCAAATTGGTTTATTGCTTGGACTTTGTTCCTAGATGTCAGGGTTGTTTTGAGTATTAATTTTAGTCTTTTAAAATATTCCATAGTGAGTTTTGTTCATATTTGTTAATGTTTTCTTTTTGATCTTTCACCAATTCACAAATATTTATAAATTTTCTCCTGCTCAAATTCCTTTGTATCACATTCCTGTCCCAGACTGATATTTTTCTGGTGCTGCAGCTTTCCTGCTTTAAATACTGCTTTTGCAAATTTATCAAGACCAAATGATAGTTTTATATCACCTGAGAAAGTGCTGACCACTTTCAGTTGTGCTTTCAGCTCCTCATCTGATGTACTGTACAGTTTTAAATCATCCACAAAAAGGAGATGAGACGTCTTTACACATTGTTGTTGTCTGGGAGCCAAATTGTAGCCATAACCTAATCTGATAAATAAACAGTTTAATGGGTTATGGGCAAGGCAACAGAAGTGGTGAGAGTCACCCTGGAATACCCCTCTTTAAATTTTTATGCTGGGGATAATAATTTGTCCTTTATCAAGGCTTAGCTGCAGAGTGGTTTGCCCTTGTTTCAAGGTCACTGTAATGTAATTGATCAATGTAGGGGTGTATCTTACACATCTGTAAGCACTTCTTTATCCATGAATGTGGGATTATATTAAATGCTTTTATGTAATGTATCCTTGCCATACTTAGATTCCTCTTCTTTTTACAATTCCTCTTTATGACTATATCAACAAATGATACTTTGTTCCATAGGACTTTCTTTTGTTACCCTTTTGCTCTATTGTCATGATTGAGTTTTCTTTGAAATGACTATAAACTCTGTCAGCATCAATTCTAGAATATGTTGTATACATCGTTGGAAGGCAAATTATTGATCTATGTTTTTTAGGATAGTTTGCAGGTTCACTCATAAAGAGATGTACAGTTTTCCCGGTTAACCAAGTTGGTGTCTGTTTGGGGTGTGCGTAAACGTTGTTATTACTCAGGGCTAAATCTTTGTTACAGATGTTAATACTGTTAGCCAGAAGTTAGGTGCTACATCTGCACACTGGGTTTTCTAGTTAATAGCTTTCTTAATTTTGTTTCAGTTTGTCTGGCCATTACTTCATCTCATTTCATAACCTGTACATTTGAACTTCTTACTCTTTGTTTTACTTCTTTTCATTCAGCGTCTTTGTTATGTTCCACAGGGTCTTCATAGATATTTCTCTAAAATGTGCCTGTTTCTTCTTTTGTTAGTGGTATTTCTATTCTCTTTGCTTTGTTTCCCAATTCTCTATAAAATGTTTTTGGGTTATCAATGAATTTCATATTTTGTACTTTTCCTTCATATATATGTGTGTGTGTGTGTGTGTGTGTGTGTGTGTGTGTGTATTATATATGTGTATGTATATGTGTATACTACATATATATATATATATATATATATATATATATATATATATATATATATATAGATACACACACACACACACACACACACACACTCACACACACACACACACACACACACACACACACACACACACACACACACACACACACACAGAGATATCTTCTAAGTTTTTCTGCCTGTGCTGATATCTTTAGTTTATTATTTGCAATAGCGTATGAAAGATCTTGGTCTGTTCTAGCACTGCACACTGCTTTTATCTAACTTTCTAAGTACTTTTTTATCTATTCCCTCTCCTGTACTCTTCTAAGAGTGACATTTCTTGTCTCAGTTGCTTTATTTTTCAATATTCAACACTCCCATGATGGCATTTGATTTCTTCCCTTCTATTCCCTTATTGCTCTGTGTTTTTGTGGTAAGACTTTATCTGTTGCTAATTTAGCTGCACAATAATATAGCCTATTTATTTCTGTTATATCACATGTGTTTCTCTTAACAGTCTGGGTTACTGTATTCACTTGTTTTGTCAGACTTCTAACATTTTGGGTCTTACTGACTTTCTGTAATCTACTTCTTTCATCAATCTTTATATGCTGATCCATCTCTATTAAATTAAGCAACACTTCCCTTAGATCTTTTTCTCCTAAACTGACGGCACAGTCTTTATTCTCCATTTTCTGCAGGTATTCTACAAAATGTTCAGAACATCTTCCTGCGACATATGTTCAGCTTCATTCTGTGTCATCCATTGTTGTTTTATATGGGAACTCACAGGACTATCACTCCATAACATTGAGTGTGTCAGAGATGCCACCATTTCCTGCTCCTTCCTTACTGTGTAACTCAGCTTAACTTTTTTACTGATTTCCTGCTGAAGGATCCAAAGTATCTTCATATGGCAACTGATCAGATGTTTCCTGTTCCACCAGTTCCTCCTTAATTCAGGGGCTCATTGTTCTATCATGCTTTGAGGATATCAAAGTTGGACTTTCTACACTAAATCCTTCACTTCCCACGTTATCCATAACTTCAGTTTCTAGTTTTCAACATCACCATTACTAATCCTCTTTTCTACTTCCCCCTTTGTTTTCTTATTTTTTTGTATTGTAAAGTTTTCCATATCTGGATGCCTTTGCCTGTATTTCTCTTCAAATATCTTTGGTGCTGTTTTTTTCTATTTTTACATTGATTAGTTTTGCTTTCTCCTTTTTATAAATATTGTGCCATATTAAATATCTTTTCTTTCCTATGTCCATAATTCTTCTTCAGATGTCTCCCACTCCTCCTGTTTCTCCTTACTTGGGGACTCACTGTTCCATCATGCTGTGACATAACCTGAGAGTTTCTACACTAAATCCTTCAGCTTCTATTTGTTTAACTTCTACTTTATTGATCTTCTGTTCTACATTCTCCCTTTGTGATCTTATTTTTTGTATTGTGGAATTATCCATATCTGGGTGCCTTTGCCTGTATTTCTCTTCAAATATCTTTGGAGCTACTTTTTTGTATTGATTAGTTTGGCTTTCACCTTTGTGTAAATATCTCACCATGTCAGATCTCTCTTTCTTTCCCGTGTCCATGTTTCTTTTTTGTTCCTTTCAAAAATCTCTAGATTTTGTTCTGTGTATTTTTGCACTTATTCAGTTGTTTTTCTTTTGCAAACACCCCAAGTTTTCTTGGTCTGTGTATTGTTTTCCATGAAACAGTTGTATTAATGAACGCAAATTTGCATTTGAAGCTTTTGACAGTTTTTCTTGTCAAGCATTTTTCTTTCATCTTATTTCTTTGTCTTTTTGTATATCTTCTATCCGGGAATTCTGGGCTTCTTGCATAATAGTAACAATACATAAAATGGACTATTGAGGATAACAAAGAAACTATCATCTTTATGGCTCTTTTTTGGCCTGTCAGTTTTTGTGGATTACAACTTCTTTCTACGAAGGGGGGAGGGCATCCTTTTTCTTTGTGTACAGAAGCTTGTGCATGCTAAATTTTGCTGGTCATTAGATCTGCTACATTTTATTTATGATATTAAACCATTTTATTTTTCTTCTTATCTAATTCACTGCTGTAAAGGTACAGCAATGGCAGTAGTATTACAACAAACAGAATTAGCTATAGTAAAAAGATACTTTGACAAGGACATACATTTAAGGCTTATAAATTCTTACTTTTTTCGCAGATCGACAAATGGTTTTTCCCATTTATCATTAGCTGTCTCGCATAAAGGGCCATCAATGAGACCAAAGAGAGAGACCATGAAACAGTAGAATGCACCAAGGATTCCCACAACCGAGCACAACACAGAACGCAGCATCTGTAGTAACAAGAAATAGATTATTAAACACTAAATAAATAGTTTTTTTGTGATGACAATCAAGCAAGTGCTTTTCATACACTACTAAAACAACTTCAGTAAGTACTACCAAGCAGAATTATTAACCTCCTAATACCGCTTTGCATTGCCTGACATCCTTTGTAAACAAGTGAGAAAAATCAAAGGAAGGTTTTCACACTAACTTAAGGTAGTGTTTCTATTTTTATGTTTTGCAGTTATTCGCTAATAAAGAGCATCAGTTAATTACAGTAGGCTTACTCTGGAAACTTCCTTATAGTAGTAAGTTGCAGTAATTTGGCATACCACAGTATCTTTTAGTAAATAACTGCATGAGCCATCTAGCCATAGTAAGATTAGTTTATGTTTTTTTTCCATACATACTTGTTACCCTTTATTTGAACACTTAACATGTCAAGGTTTCTAAAAGGAGACTCTATAGGTAATTTTATAAAAATAATTAATAACAATACCAGTAATATAGTAACAAGCACTTTCAAGTACAGTGCATATGGTCAAATGATATTTCTTGAAAAAAAGAAGACCTTTATTTAAGCTACAATAAGATATAATAATATGATTTATACAATTGCAGATGCATTTTAAAGTAGAACGCAGAAGTGTTTTCCATAATGACTTTTTTCCATAAATGCACATGGGAAAAATGTGAAGTACTAAACTGAATGCCAATAAAGTCTTACAGTAAATCACTCTAAAGACAAAGATTCAGCTACAAGTCCCAAACAGCTGAAGACCTTGTTCTCAAAGCTAGTGCTCAATCGTCTTGTGCATACAGACTGCCAGCGTGCTTCAGCTGGAATAGTTCAGCTGTCACACCTTACCTGTCACATTATTTGAGTTTGACTGAGGCAATGTGGTAGCCATGGGGAGGGAGGGTGAAATGGGAGTGCATATTAGAGTAGGCAGAAGAGGATTTGGGGTTTGGGAGCAGAAGGTGAGTTTTAAGGTTAGGGATGAGAGTTTAAGCCTTAGGGAACAGGAGGGGAGTTTAGGCAGGAATCTGAAAATTTAGGTTTAGGCATGATGGCTTGAGTGTTAGGTTTAGAGAGTGATAAGGGGGAGGTGGGGTGGAGTTTTAGGTTTAGAGAGGCAGGATTCATGTTAGGTTCTTGGTGGGAGTTTTAGCATTAGAGATAGGACTCTGGTAAGGCTGTATAGTTTCGATGGGTTGGGTGTAAGAATGGCTAACTAGTTAAATATGATAGGTCAAGTAGAAGAGCACTTGATTGTTTTGTGCAACTGATGGTAAGTGTGTTGTGAACTAGGAACACACAAGCATGTATAGTAGACCCAGTAACATTTTTGCTGCACTTATCTGAAATCAAGACTTGACAGAAATCAGAGTCATAAACCACTACTTGATAGATGTATTTCTTCCTAACAATAACGCAGATGTCTTTATTACCATTAGGAGTAAATATCATTATGGAAAGATTATTGAAGTTTAGTTAATATTCTTTGGGTTGGGTGGCCACAGTGGTGCAGTGGTTAGCATTGCCGCCTCACAGCAAGAGGTTCTCCATTTCAATCCTCGGCTGGGGTGCCTTCTGTGCGGAGTCTGCATGTCCTCCCTGTGGTCGCGTGCATTTCCTCTGGGTGCTCTGGTTTCCTCCACATCCCAAAGACATGCTGCAGGTGGATTGGACACTCTAAATTGGCCCTAGGTGTGAGTGTGTGTGCCTTCTGTGGAAGGTTGGCTGCCGAGTGGCAACTCAACACCATAAAACTCCACTGCCAATCCTGAGCAGACAAGGTGATCCGCTGTGGTGACCCCTAACTGGGAAAAGCCAAAGAAGAAGAAGAAGTTAATATTCTTTGGGTTATTGTTGAATACGCACCTCCACACTGAGTGCACTTATTTTTCTGGGATTTTTATCATTTTAGAATCTGAGAAATAACATTCCTTTGTGCAGCCACTTCATTCTAAAGAGACATGTTTTGTGACTTTGGTCAACAGGTTAGGATCAATGAGCACATGTAGCTACATAGTATATGGTTATGTGGTTGTCAGACGGTACGCAGTACAGCCAGGCATCTAAGTAAAAAAAAAAAAAAAAAAAAAAAAAAGGGGATATCCCACACAAGTGCAGCAGATGGCAAGTTGCCATAAGCATGAACAAGCAAGTAAGCAATTAAGGCATGGTATTTTATAATAATTAAAAAGTGAAAATAAAATTAGATTAGCAAAACTTAAAATGAAGGGAAGTGGGATATACAAAAACTCATTTAACTCTGTGTGTGTAAGTATATCTATAAACATGCATACATATTTTGTGTGTGTGTGTGTGTGTGTGTGTGTGTGTGTGTGTGTGTGTGTGTACATATATATATATATATATTTACACACATACACACACGCATATATACATATATATATATATATATATATATATATATATAATATATATATATATATATATATATATACTACACACACACATACACACGTGCTGTATATACATATATATATATCTTTACTACACACACATACACACACACACACACACACACACACACACACACACACACACACACACACACACACACGTCATATATGTATGTATACATGTGTGTGAGGGTTCTGATGAAAGTATAACAGACAAAATAGGGAATAAAAACTCTGAGCTCATGGATGCAGTATCATTTTATACATCACTTTGGTATATAACAATTGTGGAGTTGTTAAATGTAAAATAAAAGTAGTAAATATAAATAGTACAGATATGGGCATGTGTAGCATCCTGAGTTGGAGGGAGCAGAGGTGCTTTCTCTACAAAAATGCTTTAAAGTACAATGAGTTTGCTGTCATGCAAAATGCAGTTGTTTAATCATTTGTTGCTTGCAGAATGAGGTCTTTAAGGTGAGATAGGAAAGCACACATGCACACGAACATATGCACACATGCGTGTGCACGCGCACACACACACACACACACACACACACACACACACACACACATACACACACACACACACACACACACATGCGCGCGCACAAAGTAATGTATTAAATAGTCATACCAGATTATTTAGCAAGGGGTGGGGAACAAGTTATTTATGAAAAATTTCAAATCACCACATATTCTATTTATTTTGTTACTCCTATTTTTGGTATCTTTATGGTTCCTCTTGGCATCTAAAGTTTTCTTACATATCGGTTTTTAACTTTTTGCTGAAATTTCTTTCTTGTTTTGCATTCATTTCCTGAGTGAGCTTTCAGGAAGGGTAAGATTAAATATCTGAGGTTTTGGCTTTATGGGAGGATATGTATTTTACTATTTTTAAAACAAGAGACATCTTTATTAAGTTATCGCATATGACAGGCACTCTTACATTTATATAAATGAAAACAAACCATACTGACATAATTTAGTTGCAAACATTATACATTGCAAACCATGTTGACACAACTGTAGTTGCAAACATTATACATTACTTATAATTGATCCAGTCATTGTCAGTCAAACATTACATAGTTCATTCAAATCCTGCCTTCTTCTAAACCTCGTTCCTCCTCTGCATGTATTGTCCCCACAATTCCCATTTTTTCCTATGTAATTTGCTTCTACTCTTTTCTAAAAATCCCAATTACAGTTGTTTTACTTCTGTTACTATATTTGCTACTTCTAGTAATGTTGGTTTAGACTTTGATTTCCATTTTCTAGTAATTGCTTTTATGGCAGCCACTATAATTAGACTTGGCAAGGTCTCATTATGGCTAAGCAATTCCAGTTCTGTATCACAGCTCAAAGAAATAGTTTCCTTAGTTACACCAATTTGCTCATTCCAGTATCTCTGACAGAGCAGTCTGCAGGGAATCTTTAAAGTCTGGCAGCTCATTACCCTACCAGGAAAATATGTTCCCATCTACCTCTTTCTTCCCCATCACACCTCCAACATTTGCTGTCAACCTGAGGAAAAATTATTTGGAGTCTACTTGGGGTATAAAAATACCTATGTAAACAGTTCCAAGTAAAAATCTTAAATCTTCCAGACTTTGTTGCATATTTGGGAGACATGCATATACACCCCATTGTTCTTTGTGAATTGCTTATCCAATTCCTCTTCCCAATCCTTTTTAACCTCCTCTAATGATGTTTACAGTTATCTTGCAATATTGTGTATGTTGTACTAGTTATTCCTTTCTTAATGGCAGCTTTTTCATTATAAGTTGTCCCCAGTTGTAGAATCTGAACCAGTGGTTCATAATGAGGGGAACTTTTGGTTTCAGTCACTTTCTGTACAAACTAAGACCTTTCTCCACCTAATTTGTTTGTAGCAATTGGAATATTTTTCTGAGGTTTACAATTAGGATAAGGTAGGATTATGATCTATGTTAGATCATACTCAAGTTTGGGTACTTCTAGAATGTGTATACTCTTGCAGAGGATCAGAGAAAAACTTTAACAACATTATAAATGATTTGTTATAGTCTGAGGGTATCATTATAAATCATTTACTATGAAAGAGTAATTTATTTCCTATTTTTTAGAGCTTCCATATCAGACTTCATTGTGTGTTTGCAAGAAGTCTTGGATACAGATATTTTAACTAGTGTGTTTCTTTTCTAATTGCTGTATATTGGATTGTGAATGTCTTTTCTTTCTTGTGTCTTCTTTTAAGGCTTCTTTCTAATTTTTTATTAGAGAACTAGTTTTTGTGTATATGGGATATTTTTACAGTTTTGACCTTTTTATTAATTTCTGCTGTTGTATTTACTGATTTCAAAATGACATTTTTTTCTTGTTGTAGAATAGGCTTGCTTTTCTTTTCCCTCATGTGTCTGGCAGTCAGTTTTTCCTGAATTGTGTATAAATATTAAGTCAGTGTTGTTTATAGTGTCTTTACATTAAATATTCAGTGCTTCTTTGCTCAACTTTTCTAATAGATTCTAACTCTATGCCTGCCCCAGCCCTGATAGTCTATATATATCAGGAGAGAGAGAGAGATAGATATCTAGGTAGATATTAGTCACATTTAATATCATGTAACCCTGCTCCTATATTACATATCTATAGCTATATCTATATCTATATCTACACACACACACACACACACACACACACACACACACACACACACACACACACACACACGTGCACACACGCACACATGTATATATATATATATATATATATATATATATATATATATATATATATACACATACACGCACACACATATATACATACACACACACACACACACACACACACACACACACACACACACACACACACACACACACACACACACACACACACACGTATGTGTGCATCTCATTTCTTATTTGCATGTAACTACACACACACACATCTCATTTCTTATTTTAGTAGGATTATAGGATCATAGGAGTTTACTAGGCTATTAACCTGGAGGTTATTTCAAACGTAGCCTTTTCATCTCAATGTAAGACCATAGATATGCTAGTCAATACTCAGGATTGCATTTAGTTATGTACTTCATTGTTTTTATTTCTCCATTCAGCCCAAGTGGTCTATTCATTTGTCCTGAAGGACTGCAACTTGGTGCTTACTTCAGAATCCCCAAGCTGCTTCCTATCCTATATAACATAAAGATGACAAGAGTCCTTATACCCAAATGTTCCCTACTGCTGCTCGCCAACCTCTATGTTTATGATGGATCTGGGACCATCCCTAAGGTAAGAGCTGTAGCTCATTTGTTCTATAGATTGAGCTCATCTGTCATAAGATGTGCAAGTTATGGATAGTGAGTCAGTTGGAGAGACTGGCAGACCCCCCCCCAACTCCTTTCCACATAGACAACTCTTCTATGTTCTGTAATATTTCTAACCTCAAGAAATACATGCACACCTCCACAAGTCATTGCTATATGCAGCTTCACCACTCAGCAGTGTAAGCTGAGTTGCAGAGTCAGCCTGAATTCTGCAGTGGAAGCACCCAGTACCACTGTTACATGCCATGAAAGCAGTGGAAATGAGCTGACTTCCTCATTGACATTTTTAGCTAACAATGGGCACTCATTGCTTTCTTGTCTCTCTTGCTTTCTCTGCCACCCAAAAAGCATGGGATCTGCAGGAAAACACAGCAGCTTCATGTGAACTACAGACAGCAATAAAGTAGCTAGTTGGAATGAAACAGTGAGACTGAACAGGAGGAGGCAACAGGAGCCTATTAAATAAGGTAGAATGGCAAACATTATGGGGAGAAAGACAGATGACAGGATGACATGAGAGGAGACAAAAAAGTGAGGTGGATGAGAATAAGTTAGAGAAGCAAACTCAAAAATTAGCCAAGGAAAAGAGGACAGGAACCATACCGCTCAACTGTCGAAGATTTTCACAGAATGTCCAGATTTTTCCTTCATATTTTTGGTCTGTTACTCATAAAGTTTGGGTTTTTCTGGATTTTTGTGGCAAATCAGTGAGGACTGAATTCACTAAATAATGACTGGCATTTAAATTTCAGACTCCATATCCTTCAGAAAATGCATGGTAACACAAGACTTTTTTATTCTAGCAACTTTCTATTGTTTATAAGAAAAATGTTTAAAATGTGTCCCTATTTATGGGGCTTTGTCCCCCCTTTGTTTTTAGTTTTGCCCAGACTTTTTGTTCTAACAGGTTGAGAGCTATAACACGGCGAAAGAAGTCAAGCTAGAAGAAAAGAGGCAGCAGTGAAAAAAAATGGAGTCACAGAACTCAAGGTGTCCATCAGGAAACAACATCATTTGCAGACCAGGAGGTAAGTGTGACGGACAAAGGGCAAAAAGGAAACAGTAATGGATACGGCTCGAAATAAGAGAACAGAGGGAATGTAATTTGGTCAGGTGCAGCACAGACTGTGAGCAGAGGTGTAGCAAGGCTGGAGTGAAGGTCTGTTTCAGCTGTTATGGGTCATGATCATCATGATAGATGAATTGCCCACTTATTCCCTGTTGGTATACTGAAACAATAAGTGAGAAGGTCACTGAAAAAACAATCAGTAAAAACAAAATGAAAACTCCAGCAAAGCTAGAACTTCCACTGAGTGACCTCCCAATCCTCTTGTGTCAGAGGCACATGGGATATATGCAAATGACCCTTATGAACATCAGGTGTTTCAGCTAATTGGTGATTCTGAATGCCCATGACTTGTTTCGTCATTTTGATGGACAATTTCAGGCCAATAAAGCCAAACCCCACAAGCTATGGATATGGATATGCATATTTTGGCCTTGTTATGACCTCATCAGCACAGCACAAGCAGAGTGTTTGATTAAGCATAAGAAACACAGGGCTGTTATATCCAGCTGATGTCCATTATCATTAGGGTCACTGCTAAAATATCCCAAACAACAAACTAAAACAATAAGCGAGAAGGTCACTGAAAAAACAATCAATCAAAACAAAATGAAAACTCCAGACAAAGCTAGAACTTCCATTGAGTGACCTCCCAAACCTCTTGTGTCAGAGGCACATGAGAAATGCCAATTAGCTGAAACACCTGATGTTCATAAGGGTAATTTGCATATATTCCAGGTGTGCTGCTGTGCTGCAAAACGGACAGAGTTCTATGTACCATTGCAGGGTGTGTGTCTGAGAGCAGTGCTCTCACAATACACACGCCCCCCCTGCACACCAGAATTGCCATTTGGCAATTTAAAATGAGTGGGAACGCTTGTAACACCCCTGACCCGTCAGGATAAGAAATCTGGTAAAAGCCATAAGGGACAATCATCCCTACCAAGGCAAAAGTTGATAGAATAACACATTTAGCATAAGCAAATGGTGCACACCTCCCAACCCATCAGAGTAAGGAATGTGGACAAAGCCATAAGGGTTTGCCCATAGCTTAGCTTAGCTCAGCATATCTAAAACCACCCAATCATGGCAAAGGGTGGGAAATTAGCTGTATTTAAACCCCGCAGGCATGAATACAGCTCATAACTGGTTGCAGTTTCCCACTGTAGGCAGTATGGCAGGGGCATGTGCTTCTGGGCGCAGCACTGGGGCATACAGGAGTCCAAGGTCATGGTATGACTCCTGATAAATAACCATGATGAGACACTGCTGCAGGGCCAGTACCAGGGCTCCCATTATAAAGCGGAAGCATGTGACTGTCTCGCCCATGATCTCACCAGTGCCACTGGTATCCCTCGGACTGGTAAGCAGGTCCGGCACCACTATCCTGGCTTGAAGCAGAGGAAGAGGGAGCTCTTGGATGAGTGGGTCCAAGAAGCAAAGCAGAGGGGTGATGTCCCAGCAGTGTGTAAGTATTCATATCAATAACTGTTTACCAAAGTCCATCCTGTGTATGTGATGAATAGGTATGGCTAAATATTTCTCTATTCCCTTTACAGCTGCAGCTGACTGGGCTGTGAATCAAGAAGCCTATGCCAGTAGGTTGCAAAGACTGCGTCACGAAGCTGGTGAGTAACAATCCTGCTTGTAGTAGTCATACCAAATAAATATAAAGTAGTAGAAAGTCACCTGGCAGTATAAAAACTGTGTATGGGTTGTACTGAATAAACCAGACAATATGACAGTAATAGTGCCACATAGGTGATATTTCAATAAAACCGTAACTGCCTGGCAATAAAGTTCTAAATCCTGGACTGGTTGTGTTTACTCAGGTATCATATGGCATTCAGTGTTGCAGTCTCTGAATAGTAATGTTGTGTTAACTACTGTTACCCACACTGTGTTACATAAAAAATATTTCTAGGAATGTCTGTATAAGACTGTTGTAAATACAAGGTCTGATTGTACAACCAAGCGAGACTTAGACAGAAAACAA